>NW_017803865.1:240808-257383 GCF_001625305.1 Branchiostoma belcheri | reverse complement strand
AAAACCAAAACCGAAAACACTTCCTGTTTTCTGAAACAGGAACAATCGCCAACAATACTTACGAAATAGAGAATAGGAATACATAAAATTTAGGTACCCCTGTCCTCTATCATATCACCTTCTTATTGCACTCACCGAAACGTCTCTCAAATCCACCTTGAGGGACAATTTGTCCTTTCTTTGTGCCCAATAAACGAAAGGAGTGTAGACGCCCGCCATGATGGTTGATGTAACCTATGACCCCTTTTCACTCTCCCTTTTTTCGCGGGAAATTTGGGTCACTGCTGGACAGTGTTTTGAAAAGGAGTTTTGTGGGGAAAATTCGTCAGAAATGATAAAACCTTTTTGTGAAAAATTGGACTCTATTCATAATGATAGAAGTTTGAATTTTTTTCTCAACAACGAGCAATTTATTTGCATATATCATTGGGAAGTTCTATCGTGACGTCATCAGGGCTCGAACGTGTGTTGGGTGCATGGCGGGCGAGATGGATGTTCACGTCGGAAAAGGAGGTAATATTTCCTTAAATCTACACCAAACCAGTGAGTCTGTAAAAAGATATACAATTGAGTTCAATTGTCCTTTGGTTTTTAACATGAATTGAGAAACAGGTTAGACCAAAACGGCCTCTAAGTGACGGAATATATTTCCGACTGTGGGGAAAAAATGTTGCAGACGATTTTTTTCCCCGTGCCCCCATGTTTGCCCTTTGCCATTGCGCGGTAGCTTGTTTGCTCTGTCAGTGTGGCCGTGTGAATGCATGTTCTTTTGTGTTTTCTTTCTTCCTTTGTTCACGTGTGTTTACTTTTGCGTACTTTGTAGAGTCCGAGTGATATTCGTACCACAGCAACTGGGGTATTCTGTTGGACCGGTGTTCGCGGGACTGAGGTCGAGATTTTATCGGGACCGTTACATGATTGCCTCGGCGCTGGGAGAGGAACCCCCCGAGGAAGATGTCTGACACGGAGTCATCGCCCTATCGCCACGAACCGGTGGAGGATTGGTATATCGTGGGAGAGGAAATAGGAAGGTATGTATCGCTTACGATATTAAGTTATAAGATATCAACTATATTAATTTGAAACCTTGAAAAAAGTTTGACTTTTCAGCAAATCCCGATAATATTACATTGCATAATTTTGCTTTCATCTTCTTTAAAGATTTTTTTCCAGGAAGAAATCAATGAAAGAAAATACCAGTTTCATTTTCCCTTCCTGGTCATATAATAGTTTGCAGGCATACATGGTTAGTTCATGTGCTGCGGGTTGCTACAATGCATGGTCAGGGTCATGTACGTCTATGCAAGTTAAACAGTTCAAGTATATGCATACTGCAGACAGGGTCAATATCATCTGACCCTACTGCTGACTCCATTCGCTGCAATAACAGGACCAATCTTAAATGGTGGGCACATGAGCAAGGGTGACAGGGCTGTGTGGAGGGACTGAGCAGCTGATGAGGCTACACCTAAAAATACCCCCAACTCAGGCTGGTCATTCCCTCCCTCCCACCATGTGGAAATATCTGACATTCCTTTTAGTCGTTTGCTCGCTCCTGAGGCAGAAATACCCTGTAACAGTTTGGGAGATGACAATAACGACGCCCCTGTTGTTTGAATATGAGTAGTTAAGTAAAAGTGTTGGCTAGAAGCAATGTTCACAGTTTGGCTACAACAAAACAGACCCAAATAAGGCCCTCATGCCTCCAGGGATGGAGCATTATTATTGGGTACGGTACCCTGGCCCATTCCTCAGATATCTGTCTGTGTACAGTCACGTACTGGGAAGTAATGTTCCAAGCAACTGGCCAGAGGTTACATGCACAACAAATGCTCAGCTGTGTTCCAATGTCCTTGGCTGTTCTTATATTGTTAAGCCACCATGAAAGGCTTTTCACTAGTATACAGACAGTACACTTAATTACTGCCCATACATGTACCCCTTGTCAAATTGCACGGCTGGTAATTTGATTACACTTATCAGCAACACACATTTGCCAAAAGAAAACCAAAGGATGTTGTTTTCCAGTGCTCAGATATGCCCTCAACTGGCCCAAATGGAAAACAAAGCAATTTGACCACACCTATTGTAATACCACACAATTGCTTCTTCCTTCCATTAGCAGTCTTATGTATTGCTTTGTCTTTTTAACCAAATTTGATCAACAATATAGCTACTGTAATGTTATACAGAGCCCCACTCAGAAAACCATAATTTATGAATTAATAATTGTCAATGAACCATAAATTTGTATTAAAAATGGAATAATGTATTAACTAAATTTTCCATGTACAAATTTACGACATTCAATTAAATTTGATAACATCTCTGAAATACTTTTGCCTCATCTTCCCTGCTTTTTTGGTCAGTCAGGTCCGTTGGCATAAAAAATATTATAAATTCACAGACTGAATGTAGTCTGCAGCCAGTATAGCCTATGTGAATATATCGGGTTAAGAAAGTTCAGTGCACAGTCATACTCATAGCATAGTCATTTGATTACCTCATATGCATGGTATGGAAAGGTCCCATAGGGACTGTTACACCTTATCATTCATGCAAAATACTGATACAATAACAGACAATCAACGGTCTGTGCTGCATTTTGATATTCATAATGCAATGCAAACAATAGAATTAGAAACAGTTATTATTGTGAAATATTGTGACCTATGATATTTTGAGGGAGAAGAGAGATTTGGATACTTCCTTTTTGCAATGAAATCTACAATATCAGGTAGATTTTTGTCATGAAATGAGTAGATTATCTCGGATCAGTTTATCTATTTACACGTCCCTGTAATCACGTATTGTAAATACTTCTTGTCATACTGATGCCCTTGAAGCTTCCCAACTGACCAAGTGAATTATGTGAATCAATGGAGAAAATGCAATTTTGTGCGGGACACATTCATCTTTTCATGATGTGTGTCTGGCCATCTGGAGATAATTCTATCAACATAAGTATTAAGTGCCATGCCAGGAAAACACATAACAGGGAAAAGCAATGGAATGCACAAAAAAGAACTTAAATTTTGGGAGGAAGAGATAATGTCAAACCTATGTGTGTTGTAAAAGGTAAATATGCAGAGTTGGAGACAAAATGCCATCTTGACGCCTTTTTTCATTTCTGCTGTAAAAACACTAAGGTGCCAATTGGACCAGATGTAATTAAGCAATCACTCAGGTTGCAAATAGTTGTCAGAGCAATTCCACTAATTAACTTAATGATAAGTTAATTAAATGCCAATTTTATAATACAGGTCAGTTCTAAATTTGAATTTCATGCCCACTTTTCTGGTCCAACTCCAAGTGGTAAATGTTTAAAATGATTTTTCAGAAAGGCTTACAGTGTATATCAGAATGCTTTGTACAAGCAAAGGCTAGATAGTCATCTTGGCCTGTCATAGGAGTTTTTAGATTGTACAGGGTTCTTCACATTATGGAGTGACAGGCCTTGTGTCAATAACATCTCAGAAAGCTGATCACCATGAAAAGAAAGCATTCTTCATTGATTTTATCCCAAGTAAACTCTTGATGGTTTGCTCTGAGCCTTTAAGTAGTATACCACCACAGCGTGTCATTTCTAATCCCCCAGAACTAATTCTGTTCATGTACCATGCAGGTAAAGTGCTCCACACTGTTCACTTCCTGAACATAATTGACCCGAATCTGTCATTCAAAAGGTGGCTGTGGATGGATTGAAATGTTTACTGCGAGCTCTTCAGTTTGCGCATACAGTATGCGGCGTACAGCTGAAGAGATGGAAAATGCCAACATCCAAACAGTGTAATCCTCTTAACCATACTTCCTTTTGGCAAATAGTAATATTCTACATGTATGTCAGAAGTATACTATTGTTGATGTTAGAATCATAATTGAGTGTGAATATGGTCACAACCCCAAATTGGCCATAACATTGTCAAATATTGGTAGACAAACAGAAATGATGATGGATCAGCTCTGGCCCCAGTGTTCCTCTTCAAGAAATGAGTTCTTCACTGCAACAACAATTATGGTACCTGGCCCAAATTGATTTGGTTGGAAAACACTTGTGTGAATGGCCTTAGGAGCAAAGACACCTTGAATTCTTTAGATCTGTGTTGCATAGACTTGATGGCATTTCAGCACCCTGGATTTAAAACTGTGCTGTCTTGTGCTAGAAATGTCAGTTTCTTCTGTGTTGAAATGTACATGTTATCATGTCTTGTGTACATGTTATCATTCCAGGTTCAATATAGAGCAATCTGTCATTGTTACAATACTGTACAACTTGTGAAACTATTATGTCATACATAAAGATCAACAGGTCAGAGCAAGAAATTGAGATCCAAAGAATAAAATCTAAGTGGCTGGCCCTTGCTAATTTTTAAGTCAATAGCTGTTAGGACTGGTAAAAGGAATGATATATGATCTGATTACTTAATTATATCTGATTAATTACTTACTTACACTATACATACATTATAACATACATACATACATACATACACACACACACACACACATATAATATATACAAACATATATACATACATATATAAACATGTATATAATTTTATATGTACTAAAACTTGATTTATCTCATTTATGCTAGAATAATTGATTAAAGTTTTGGGTCCCTTGCACAATTGTATCATACACATTAACAACAATGTTAACAGTAATGCTGGCTAAATATTGCCAGATAACTCCCTTGCTAGAACATGGTCTAAACATTTATTGACTTGTGTGTATGACCCAAACCCTGCTTTACATTTCTGTGTATAGCCCTTGTCTTGTCTTCATGCTCTACTTGTTAGTATGAGACCACCCTGCAGATAAGGTAATGAATAGTAAAGAGTGGATAAGAGCTGGTAGGCAATGAATACTGAGGAGCACTGTTTCAACAGATGCATATTCACATCCTTATACACTCCAAATCTCAAAGTAAACTCTATAATCCCTTGCCATGTTTTGGAGATATCTGTTCAGTAGATGGTGTAAAAACCACTGGTATGTAGTCATTAATGGTATAATGCATGATGTTGTTGAAAGATCCAAAAGTAAGGGAAGAGTCACCATGCACTTAATTTCTGTAATTTCTATGGGTGAACTGTTGTGTTAGACGTTTGTTAAAATTGTTTGTTGCATCAAAAGAAGGGGATGCAAGGCGCATGTGTATAAAATTCATTGTGCTTCTATCAGCAGTTCTCAGTATATATAACTTTTGAAATAACACTGACAAATGAATGAAGTGACTACTAGTATTTTTTTTTTACTTGTTATAGCATCAAACAGGTAAGACATGCTAGACTACCTTGTAAGTAATGTTTATTAAAGTAAACTGTGTAATCTATTGTAACTGCTATTGAAATTTGTTGCATTTCATGTTGTATTATCTTGTTCATTGCAGTGGCCATTTTGCGGTTGTAAAAAAAGTTGTGTGCAAAAGAAGTGGAACTGAATTTGCAGCAAAATTCATTCGGAAAAAACGAGCGTCAACAAGTCGAAGAGGGGCACGAAGAGAGGATATTGAGAGAGAGATTTCCATCCTTCAGGAACTGAACCACGTGAATATCATCAAACTGTATGATATATTTGAAGACAAGCAAGATGTGACGCTCATCTTAGAACTGTAAGTACTTTTTTAGTTTTTTACATTAATAGTACCACTGGTAGATTTCTATATAGCTAAAATACATCTAAGAAGGATAAGAAAGAGTTTATTGGTGAAGAGGAAATGGTGCTAACAGCTTTAGAGAATAGGTGAAAGGGTACGATGTACATACATCTGTTTCCCTAGTTTGTATGTCATCCAAAATGACACAATGGATTGTTTTTGGTAAATTTAAGTAAAGGTCTTCAAGGAAGTAATCTAGATTTTATCAGGTCTGGTAGAAAGTTGAAATGACTCAGATAGTTTTCCTCTAGAATTTCCCTTCTTATCATGATGGCATTTCTTGTTCTGTGTCCAAGAAGGAAATTTGGCAACAAGTTAGACATCCTACTAGTACTAGATGACGAATTCACTTGATAGCCTTCTTATGATATATATGACTTCCAAGTGAATGACACTTGGAAAACTAGTGAATGGCATTTGATCCCAATATAAGATATTCATTAAGTGATTGAACATCAGCAACTGTCTTAATTTTACTCAGTTACCAAGATAAAAATTGGTATTCCATAAATTGACATTTTTGGAGTCAGCATAGAGTTGTTGTGGTACATATATGTCATGTGAACTAATGGATGTTCCTCACAGAAATGTCACATTTTAGCCCTGGGGTTGGAGTCATGTAGATTACAGGAATTCCACCCACTGTACATGTCTAACCAGTAACTAGGTCTGATATAGAACCTTCTGTGAAACTGGCACCAACTGGTATTTTGGAAAGCACATGGCAACTCCATCTCCCCTAATCATCTCAATTACCAGAGCCTAATTTCCTGTTACAGTAAATTCATTTATTTTCGCAACGGAGGGGGGGGAGGAGATTTTTACAGTGTTGTCTAAGTTTTTCATTGATTCTGTAGTACTAGTATAGAACTATACATTACATGTAACTAGTGTAGTAATACATACAAAGGAAATGTAGTGCCATGAATTTGCAGTGAAGAGGTCACCACAAAAATAAAGCCGCAAACATTTCAAGATTTTGATTGAGTATTTCTTAACAGTAATGAAATGTGACAGATGGTACAGAGTATTATATCTGTCACTTTTTGGTAGGTCAAGGACTTCCTGGTCACCTACATGTAGGGTTGTATTGATTGTCAAATTCTTTTTGTAATTATTTATGAGCAGCATGTGCATGTTTCAGCATTTTGAAGATAAATATGATCAAAATTGAACGCACACTCACATGATAGGCATCAGTGGTATCTAACCCATGCATGACATGAATATCGTTCTAGACCTGTGCGGCTGTGCCTGTTATCTGATTTAGGTCTCTGCCCACGCTAGTCATTTGACTTGATAATAGGAATTTTTTGCTGGAGCAAGACTTGTGTTTTCATTGAATGTGACAGACACTTGTAACTGTTACAGTTCTTTCTTCAACATTGAAGAAGAAATAAAAGACATTTCGATGAAATTGACTTAAGTTATAAATGTAAATAATAAATCCACAGGTGGCTCTGAGTCTGCAACTGCTACTGGTCTAACCATGACTGCACTCTCATGAAGCCTAATTTTAGAATGCTCCAGTTCCTACATTTTCTCAAGCTCCATACTGGAAAAGGGGTTATTTTTCTAGAAAAAGATCTTATGTAAGAAACTCAGTCTGTAAGTTTTGTAGGACCAGTAATTTTTCTTCACATGCATATCCTCCAGTAATATCTGTGGCTGCCATGTTGGTGTCAGTTTAGCTATGTGGAAAGTTAAATTGCTGAAGGGAAACTATTCCAATTTCAAAATTCTGTACAGAGTCCCATGTGAATGAACTGCAGCATTACACGTTCAGGACTAAATATGGGAGCTTGCTGAAATGTTGCCAGCAAGAATGACGGCATGACAGAGTAGTGAGTAATTTGGAATAAATATCTACTGGAAAGCAACATGAATTTTGTAAGATTTACTATGCTTTAAAATCATTAGTGTTTACTAAATTTTATAATACATTGTACCTTACCAATCAATAAAATATTGTCTTGCAAGTAATAAAAGGATGACCAAAGCCATATTGTGAAAGGCATTTTATTGGAAACCTCTGATCCGTTCTCGTTATTGTCTCATAATTCAGTCCAATATAATAGCCACATACTAGATAGCTTTTGGTCTGATGCTGTAGAAAATCACGTACTGTGCAGTCTGTAAAATATTGAATTACCCGGTATCTAGATTATGGAATCAGACCTCTAAAATATGGAATCATATATGGCATGATGCCACTGTAATATCAGCCACAGACGCATTGCAATCACATGTATAAATTTTATCATCTTGAGGCCAGGCTAGGGAAGCTTACACCCTCATTACAAATAACTCAACTGTAACATAGATATTAACTTAGTCTATAGTATTATAGTATACAAGCTATAATGTACATTTGTTCTGAATTTGCGCATTTTCCCATGTGGTATTTGAAAAGGATTTTGTCTATTACAGCGAAATATGTTCACTTGTCCATGGTATATGCAAGTGTCTGGGAAGTTAGTTTACTAGTAATAAAATCACATTATACTTAAAGTACTGATATCATTTAATGATGCGCTGGAAGTTTAGATGCACCCATAAATGTCAATGAAAGCAAGTCCTGACAAAACTGAACTCTAAAAATAGATTACAGTGTTACACTGCTAGTATTCTGAGATACATGTATACATACAATGTCATGTAGCACAAGTGTACAGCTTTTACTTATAATTCCTTAGTACATGTATAAATGTTTCTCAAATAATCTATTAAAGCTTTCCTTGCTTAAGTGTTTTTTCTTATTATGTACTTGTGTCCAACAGGGTTTCTGGTGGTGAGCTGTTTGACTTTATAGCAGAGAGGGATGTCCTACATGAGTCTGAAGCCACAGCATTCATTGCCCAAGTGCTGGAAGGGCTGGCCCACATGCACCTGAAGAACATAGCACACCTGGATCTCAAGGTAGGCAAGGTTTCATTATGAAGATTAAGATATTATTTTGTTGTGCCACAAAATTTTGAAGCGATAAGCAGTAAGAATTTTGAATCTTCTCTTCTACGTAGCAGAGAAACAGATTATGTCCCTTGCTAATCATGTGTTAAAACATTCTTCCAGCCTGAAAACATACTCCTGACAAACAGAGCCCAGGCGGTAATCAAGCTGATTGACTTTGGCATCTCCAGAAAAATAGAAGATGGCAAAAATGAAATCCAGATGTTGGGAACACCTGAGTTTGTAGGTAAGTTAAGCCATGATTTTTTTGTTCTGTTATTTGCATTCCTTTATGTTCACATAATTTTGCACGAAGGTTTGCTACCAGGTATATTATACTTCCATTATTGTTGTGGTCATGCTATAGTCATGTTATGAAGTTGATGGACTAATTCCAATGGTTAACTGTTTTGTCACATTGCAGCCCCTGAGGTGATAGCATACGAACCACTAGGGCTCTACACAGACATGTGGTAAGTGTCATATGAAATTATATTCTTAAAGGAGGTAGAATTGACACATTTCTAGTGACTAAGAAGTCTTTGATTCATCGTGAACATGTATTGTGGTGCATTTCCAGCAGCATACTTTGTACTTCATTGCTGATGTATTTGGTTTCCATTCCTCATGCAGGGCTGTGGGTGTTATAACCTATATTCTGTAAGTATTGAGCTATTCAAGTTATTTTAACCATTACATGACATTGTATGACTTCATAGTAATCTATGAACCATGTATAATTGTTCCATATCTAATACAACCTTCAGAAAAGTAATCATCTCGGTCAGTGCTGCTGGTTGTATAAATACTTTGTAATTGGAATACGACTAGACATTTCAATCATTGCTTCCATATTTACCTCCATGAAATGTGTCATGGAGGTTATATTTTCAGTTGCGTTTATCTGTCCGTCTGTCCGTCCGTCTGTCTGTCTGTTGGTCAACAAGATAACTCAAGAACGCCTGGATGGATTGGTTTCATACTTGGTGTGTTGGTAGGGTGTGACGAAAACTGGAAATGATTAGATTTTGGTCCCCCTAGTGGCTTCCCTTGGTACTGCAGCGCAACTTCCGGTTTTGATATCTCGCGATCTGGACATGCTAGGGTCATGAAATTTGGATGATAGGTAGCTCTCGTGCTTGGGAAGAAGTCACATGAGTTTGGGCCCCCTAGCGGCTTGTTCTGGAACTGCAGGATGGTTTCTTTAAAAATATTCGAGAGAGGATAACTGAACAACTGTTTGATGGATCGTCATGATTTTTGGTATGTAGGTAGCTGATGCTTGACATGATTAAAATACAATTATGCAAATCAGGATCTAATTTTCATAATTAATGAGGAAATTCTATAAATCTGCTGTATTCCATATTAGGGCTATGAAACACTTTAGACATATGTAATTGAGAACAACAAGATCATTGGTAGATATTGATTATGTAAATGAAGACCTAATTTGCATAATTAATGGCAAATTGGTACAATTTTATGGTGGTAACTGCTGTGAATTTAATACTTGCCATACTTGGAAGTTCAATTAAGGCGAACATCACTAAACATAATTTATTCAAATCAGGACCTCATTTGCATAATTCATGAGGAAACGCTAGAATAGCCTTATTTCTTAAGATAACCCTGTCATTGGGCGGAGAATATGATCAAATGATATAATATATGCAAATGGGCTCTTATAATTTGCATATTGGCAGTAAAAAAATGTATAATTCGTCAGCTTGGATGGCAAACATGAGTTGGCAAAGGTATGTCAGAGGTCATACTTGCATATAACCAACAATATCATACGTTGTCCATGTTAAATGGTAAGGATTTCACCAGTGTGTTGTATGTTACTAGGTAGGGGCTATGTGAATAATTTGTATAAAAATTTTGCTAATGAGCAGGATTGTAAATGTAAGCCATTTATGTGATCATCACTATGCATAAGCTTTACGAAAGCACTAAACATGTCATGGAGGTATGAGATTATCGAACTCTAGTTTAACATTAAGTATGTCAATTTGAAACTATGCTTTCCTATCTTTCCTAGACTGAGTGGTTGCTCTCCATTCCTGGGAGATAACAAACAGGAGACGTTTGCAAACATCTGTGCTGTGGACTTCTCTTTTGATGACGAATTCTTTGGGAACACCAGTGACCTTGCCAAGGATTTTATCAGGGGACTACTAGTTAAACATCCTGGGTAGGTTCATCATCAACTACGGCCAAGATTAATATTTACATGTAGGTGCAAAAAGGACATGGGTACAGGCAAGTTAGAGACTTGACACAATTGTAGATAAGGCCAGTTGCCATAAGACCTACATTTCCTTAAGTCACAGTTTTGTGTGAAAACCACACACGTTTCTTTGCTTATCGTTAAGTACATAGCTGCCCCTCCCTCCTTAAGGTCGAGCTTGTTTGGAAAGTATTGAGGCCAGTGGATCAAGTGACACCCAGGATTAACCATTACCCCCCAAATAACCAGCAGAACAAATTTAATTTTGGTACCAAAGAGGATCCATATATACAAGTAGTAGTAGGTACTGTTTATGAATTTATCATCAAATGACATAGTAATTTAGCTTTACATATAAAAGCAAATTGTTGCACATATATGTGAAGGGTTTCATTCTACAAGCAAGCATTGGTGATTTCTGTAGGAAATCAATGTGATGTGAATTGTTTAGGAATAGTTTGATTACTAAGAAAACTGGAATGTGTAAACATTGTTGGTACTCTCCATGGTGCTGAAATGCTGTTATGCAGCCAACATCTTACTAAATGGGTTATTGGGAACAGTGGATAGGATAATGAGCACATTCAACATTTTATCATATTGAAGGTTAATTTAAAGATTGGTGTAGTAAATTCTGTGGAGTACTTCAAATCAATCATACAAATTACACGCCGTCCTTTGCAACTAACCTTTATGGATTATATAAAAATCAAAGAAAGAAGATTGCAGATGTTTGAATTTTCAAAATACATTTGTACAATCGATGACAAATAAATGTATTACAACCAACAAGTTATTTTTATTCCTGGCCTAATTACAGATAATTGAATTGTTTTACAGGAGGAGAGCTTCCGTGACAGATTGTCTTTCACATCCTTGGATCAAGGTATGTTTCCCTCCTAATGCAGAGCAGTGAAGAGTGAAAATGGACAAGCATGAGTGTCAAAATGTGACATGCTTTACCCTGCTTTCTCTTCCCTCGTCTTGCATCATTGTATCATGCTGTTCACGACTAACAACCAACTGCAGACTATAACATTGTGCAAAATGCATTAACGATGCTAAGGCGAACATTCGTATGTAACCTGAGAAGCTAAAAGAGCAGGTTAATACTTGACAATTAAAATGGAATGGGTTTATGATACTTGGAACATAAATGGGAACCTCTTTTGAAACAGCCCTTCCACTTTCAAAACAAATATGACTGAGTTTCATAACTTCTTCCTATCTAATAACACTCCATCACACCACTAGTGTGCTACTGGTGTGGCGTAATGGCATCCTCTTGAACAAGCCAAGTAAATACCGCTGTGAACTTCAACCTATTGCTGTGCCATTATACACAAGTGCACACTATTAGATTACCCTGGAAATGGCTCACTTGAAATGAGAATGGTGGACTGAATGTCCTCTTTGCATCCTTAAAGGCATCCATATGAACTTGACACTGTGAATGCATTTAAATGACCATTACAAGCTGGCTTCATCATTTCCTTCTGCTTTTTAAGGACCAGTTAGATCAAAATTACCATACAATACATGATGTAGGTGATCCAGTTTCCCATCTCTGGATTTTATGATTATCAATTTTAGGACCAGAAGAAAGCATGTTTAACTCAATTGTATATTTCCTGCATATTCTTTATTCCTTTGTTGTGATATAGCAAGCCATACTTGCAAGAATGCAGAAGTGAATTCATTCGCTAAAATGATGATGTTGAAGCAGACTGAAATACCAGAATTTCTACTGCAATATGACACAAACTGCTAGGGGGTGCTGTGTGAAATGAAGTCATCGAGATTCGTTTGGAAACAAATATTGACCATTCAAATTCAAGACCAATATGCTCTCCCAAAGCTGGTGTCAGCTCAATATTCACATGTCACTTAGATCCTGCAAGAGCAGAAGGACGTCGCTTGTTATTAAGCTTGCTCACAAGTAACTCTTTGGTATTTCTCTTAATGCTGTCTTTACTTGTACATTTGTATCTTCCCTCCTACCTGCTTCTTGTGTAGCTGTTCTTTGATGAGAGAGAGCGACTGTATGAGATGAACAGGGGTTATGAATTGGTGATGCAGGTAATGAGTATTTTGAGATTGATTTTTCAGGCTTGGTTGATTGATGTTTTGTCACATGTCTCTGATGTAGTTTGTATTCTTTCTAAATATATAGCTACGCGTAGAACTTTCCAGAATGCATACTTCATGGCAATTAACCCCCAAACAATTTAATTGAACATTACTTTATATACTGATTTGTAAGGAGTTAATTGTTATTTGAAAAGGCTTGTTTGTCTGTTATGGGATGTGATGCTGCCAAGAACATCCAATTTCAGAACACTTAACATAGTATACAACACTGTATATAATACTGCAAGAGTGTTAAGCTCTGACTGTGTGCTTGGCCTGTCTCCCAATCCAATTTAAGGGTTGACTTGGAAATTGTTCAATGTTTCAAACAGAGACAGAGTGTCAGTAACATTCTAGTTCTAAAGATACTTGACTCTTGACATCTCTTCTGCAGAATGACAGGAGTATACCGCAATAACTTCATATACATGTACATAGCCATCTGAAGTCCATCTGAAATGAACTTAAATAAGGATGGCAACATAAGGTTATTGAATGATATGAATGCAAATTTATCTAATATAAAGACAATATTTCAATATCTTGTAAACATATATATCTTGTGGACTGTAGCCTTTATCCACCATATTTATTTCTTAAATTTCAGCCAATAAATGACAGACAGAAGGAAGAACGCAAGGAGGCCAAGACCAATCTGGAGAGGTTTAAGACATTCAATGCAAGAAGAAAATGGAAGGTAAGCTTTTCAAATTCATATCTTGCTATCTTGAGTTGGATAGAGTACAATATACTATCATCAATGCTTGCTTTTTCAATGCACAGGATCCCAATTTTGGACTTTCCTGTCCAGAGGGTTCTTTTATATCTGCCATATAATTTTCTTAGTTACGTATATGGCATTACAAGTTATATAGCATAGCATGAAAGTTCATCTGTGTTGGCACAAGTCATTATGAAATAAAGTTTTAGTCTTTATTTCATGTTATGTAGCAATTTTCTTTATAGATAAAGACTTAAGATAGTATTACCTAAATTAGGGTAGTAAATATCAATGTATACTCTCACTTGTAATATTATGACAGATGCAATATACATGTATATACACAATGTAGATGATCTTCCTCATTTACTGTTATCCTTTTTCTGCATGATGATCAATTGAAACAGCTTCTTTGTGTATTGATTTTGTTTGGCAGCATTCCATACTGGCATACTGTATCAATAATATATGTCATGATCAGGTCTGGGATGTGGCCAAGGGGAGTTGGTAGGAGAAGAGTATGTCGAGGTATTCCAAAGGTTAATTACATGGCAGATCTCCCCTGCACCTCTATTGACCTAAAACAACAATCTATAGGTATGGTCTGTACATTTAAATGCATAACATCTTACATGTCTAAACTTGCTGATTCAGATCTGCTTGTTGTTTCATTGAGTTTGTTTGTGGCCAGATACAAATACGGAGGAGTCTTAGACAGTCCCAATTATTTTGCCTGCACTACATGTCTCAGTATCATACTGTGACAATACAAAAACTCTTCCCCACATATATCAGGTTTAAAGTGATCTATACAAAAGTCAGTATTGTATAGGGCCTACAAGTATATAAAGAACAAAAAAGATAATTATGATACCTGACTGTATGAATTATAAGCTATAGTATTTGGACATCTGAATATTTCCTCAAACCATCTGTCTTTGACACATACATGTACTAGTTTACTTCAAAATAATATATGATCATAGTGTTTCATCATAAAGAACAATTGCCTGTCATCTTTTTAATGAAATTCCACGTTTGCATGTGGCAACTGTGGATTCTTTCAAAGAAGACTTTGAAAAGCAACATCACTCAGGACACTCTCCAAGCTGTTGATTTTCTCTGACGACATCAACAGCTTGGAGAGTGTCCTGAGTGATGTTGCATTGCGCTTGTCCCATTAAAGCGGCGGAAATAGACGATGGCAAATTTTTCACAGCCAACCCAATTTGCACAGCAATTGTGCTCAGTAGTACACGTACATCACACTGCTGGTAAGAGATGGGCAGCTCCAGGGACGGCTTCCCTGTGGAGGAATTGGCGTCAGCAGACAGCTTGATTTGACTAAAGAATTTTTCATTTGATACAGGCTGACTGCCATTATTTATAGGTTCCACTGATAGGCTGTTAGTTGCTGGCAGTGGTTGGAGGTCATTCTAGAATGTTCTGTAAATTTGATCAAAGTCCCTGTCAGTTTTGGGGACATTGTGTCTGTTTTGGCCTAGAAAGTTTGATTATGCCTTGAAGTATCAAAATGTTGTGGAAAGTCACTCCAAATAGCTGTCCAGGTGTCAAAGTACACCACACTATATAAACTCAGACACACACATGTGCCTGTAGTAGACTTTCCTCTTATGAGGATGTCAGTTGAGGAAAGCAGAGTAGCATTACTGTAAGTCAAGTTGAACACTATGCTGTGATTGGGTTTATCTGTACATTAGTTGAGACTCTTTCCCACAATATGGCTTGTGTTCTCAAAATTGCTCTATTGCTTGTGGTAAAAGTACTATTGGAATGACCTGTATTGCTATTCTTATTGGGTGTAAATGGGTAGCAGGACCCATTATTGTGTTAGTGAACCCAACAAAAAGGGTTGCACCACAAGATCCAATGAAGGTGTCTGTTCACTGAATTGAAGAAGCTCTGACATCCTCCCTTTGGAGAGTGTACTGTACAAAAAAAATATACCTGTAGCAAGTTGTCTTCACTGAGCTATTCAATTCTTCTATGATGTTGTAAGTATTAAATGTGCAGTACAAAAAACGTACAATTTGTATATATCAGACTTTACCTCAGTTGGGCCACTTGCCAAAAAAATGCATAATTATAAAGCATAAGCCAGAACCTCTAGAAGCCTCATCCATTTGGAGCTCTAGCTTCCTTGCAAAGGTCAATCTGATTGTTTTGTATTGATATTTTTTGTCCTCATTTTCTGGAGTAGAAATCCATTAAATAACTTGATTTGGAGACAAAAGGCATGGTCATGGTAAGAAACATTTGCAGTTTGGAATTTAAAAAAAAATACATTACATGTATCATTTTCTGGAGGAAAATGTGTTGCACAAACTGCTGGCCTGCATAAAAAATAATTTTCCCATTCCCACCTTTCCCTTATCACCCTGCCAGGTGTACCACTAACTTAAGGTACTGTAAATATTAAACTTTCACAATAGATTTCTGTTTGTGTTCGTGTTAACCCCTTCACCATAAATTTATGACACTGAAAATATGTCTGCCATGAATGACTACTGACAATATTATTTCAACCGCAAATTCAAAACACCATGAAAACCTCCTTTTCCCTTCTGTATGAAATTAAACCACTGCAAAAGTAACAGTGCTGAATTTACATTACATGTAAGAAAGTACATGTATTATTACAAGGAAACGTGTTTTGGCATGTGTGGAAGTGATCATTGACTATATGATGCATGTCACACCTGTGTGGGCTCTTATGGCTGAACGTGTAGACTAGTACTGGCATGGGTACTTACAAATGTACATCCTCCCGGTCCAGTTAAGGTCTGCTCTGATAGTCCTACCCCCAAACCATGAATGGTAGATTTTAACTATTGTAAAATACATGTAACCAGTGCGTGG
>NW_017803865.1:237646-240788 GCF_001625305.1 Branchiostoma belcheri | reverse complement strand
ATTGTAAAATAACCAGTGCGTGGCATCCAGGCTGGTGTATTGCAGAAATTCATCTTTGAAAAATATAAACCTTCCTCTTCTTTCACAACCTATAGCTGCTAACATGTCTAGATTACCATGATTGTGCAATATGCATTTTATGTTTTGCAGAAATGATTTTACCTTTCTTTTGTTTGTGTTAAGTTACACTTTAGATAACATATAATTATAGTGCTCACATGTGGATACAAAAGATGACATTAATCTTAGTTGGTTAGTAATATGTAATACATGATACATGTATGTCAAAAAGATAATGATTTTAATTTTGACAAAACAACTTGTTTTATCATTATGTCTGGTAAGATTGCACCACATACTTTGTACATTGTACATGGCATAGCTATATGATAGATTTTGATACTTTTCATAGCCATCTGCTTCAAATCTGGTCGAAACCTACAGTCGGAATTAATAATTGATTATATTATTAGCATACCATTCCCCTAGAATTGGCAGCCGAGCATTTTTTCATGGCCGTATGTCTGGCTGAGCACTTATGTTCCATCCCGGCATAACATTTCAATTTTCCACCCCCATTTATCAACAACATGCAAATTTGAGAAGGCAGTCGGGTGTAAGGACTTGCTACTCCGGGCCCGCTGGCATTTGAGTGGAAAACAGCAAAGTGCTGATTTGGTTTTGGGTGAGAATGGCAGCAAGGGTGCATAGCTCCTCCGTTAGAATGGACCAACTCCAGGATGCCAGGAGAATGGTGTCATTTAGGGTTGGTATAACATTTTTCCTATGTTTAAGAGACTATCGGCTCTTTGCAACGTCAATCCTTAACGTGTCTTAGAGTCGGAGCGCAGCTGTTTAAGTGGCAGCGCTTAATGCTAAGGCTTTAGTTTAACGCTCTCCTGTGATATTCCCAGTGTTGTATGACATTTACAGTGCAAGCACTGTGTGTACATTTTGGTGTGATGAATTATTGATACCAGTGAACTGGTGTGTGCGGGGTGCTTTGTAGATCTGTCAGTATCCTGGGCATATCAGTTTTCCATCTTGTTTCCAATTAAGAATCCTATATATCATTCCTGTTTTCAAGATTTAGATTGCCTATTTTCTTTAACTTCCTAAATATTACATTTTCTTCTCCTTCCTTTTATTGTATTTGTATTGCCTTAGAACCTAAATATTTCTTGTCCTGGAATGAGAGAGATGTTTCTGTGTTTTTATCTCTGTCCTTGGTGCTGAATGAGTAGTCCGATGTTGTTAATCTGTCTGGCTCTTTTTAGAACTATCTATTTTTGACAAATATTTTTTCTTTTAAATCTCAATTATTATGTTCTTCAAAGTACAGCACAGAACACTACTCTAATGGTTGATTGTTTATAATGTATTGAAATTCTAACCTTTTATCCATGAAAATAGTTTACTGTTTTTTCTTGACAAAATAAAACCATTTTAAGACAATTTACTATCCAAAATTTAGCCATTACCCCTCTAAAAGACAGGTCAGTAATGCACACTCAGTCTGATTCAAGTGTTGATCTACAAATGTACAACATGTAGGAGCTCTTGGGCTGAGTCAGCAACTAGTTTTACCTGAGGCATCTTTTGTTGCATTATTTTTATATTCAACAAGGGTGCCTCCCTCAGTATTTTTTCATAACACAATTAACAGCCTCAGAGTTGTCTTGATCACACATCATCCAGCATAAATCTGTCCTGTATAATTCTGTTTCGCCTTAGAGCTGAAGCACTGATCATATGTCACGATTGTGCCATTTTACCCTCACGTGTGCCACTATCGGGATTTGCATCTGTCACTACATATGAAAGGAAGGTGCTCACATCCTGTTCACATTAACCATGCTCCCAGTAGAGGATTTTTGTGTCTGCCTTGTTTTTTTGTAGGATGTACTGTGACATATATATTCTAATTTTTTGGATCACTTGATGACAATTAGAACATAGTTGTGACATAATGTAATAATCTCTTTAGTAGAAAAGAATATGGCTTACCGTTACAGGATTTGTGGCTACACGAGTTGCTATTAATTAGTTTGAGAAATGGAGGCACTGACTTGTATCATTGCAAGTCTGTAAAAACAAGTGAGATTCGTTGGGCTTTTGTGATCACTGGCAACAATTCATATGCACCTGCTGTCATCTGTACAATCCTGAGTGCATGGCCTTGGGGCTTGACAGTGCATAACATGCCTCAAAACATTACAGTGCTGTCAGAAATCTCCCTCACTCCAGGCAAGTTTTCTTTTTTGCAGCCATTAAGTCAGAGAAGTCATTCAAAATGTACCCTGTGGACATGGTCCTGTCTTGTCTTTGCCCTTGGTACTGAACCATCCATCATGTGTGCATTATCCCTTTCAACAGTGGTAGTCTTAGTTGAGTATCTTTTAAAATGTATTTTCCAGTAATGTTATAAATAATGTTTGGTAGGAAGTGCAGTCACACAAATTATGGTGTCTCAATAATTACGTTGATTTTGCAAGAGCAAAAATGCTCAAGAACAGCCAGCATTATTAGAACCTACGTCTTTAAGGTAGAGGTACAAATGCAGGCAGCAACAGCCTTCTCAATAGTTGTAGTTCTCTCCTTGGTGCTGAATGAACAGTCACATGCACTGTGCTGTACCTTTGCCATATTCAGTAGATCAAAAAAGTTACCTCATTTCACTCCATGTGAAATCAGCAGATGATTATTGTTGTAAAGTGCACAGGAATCTTTTTTTCATGAATGTGGTATTTATTTGACACAGACAGCACAGACTAGGCTGTCACTCGGTCTTAAGTTAACGTAATGGACTCCTTGTAGCTATATTTTTCAAATGTTGCTATGTTTCTAAAGCAGTGTGATGTAGAATGAATAATAAAGTAGTGTACAGATTGTTCACCATCAAAATTGCCTCTCATAACATAATTAAGCACCAGTGTAAAGATTTTAATGTTTTTGAGCCTTCCATTTTATAACAATTTTCCAAAATCCTTTACTATCCCAACAAATAGTGTACTTTTGGGCCCCAACTTGAGTTACTAGTACTTAGACAGGTAACATGATGGATGGCAGTTTTCAAATATGATGAAGGTTGCCATTTATTCAGAGTAAGAATGCACTGTTCTGCATGAAGAATGTCCTTTAC
>NW_017803865.1:222916-237626 GCF_001625305.1 Branchiostoma belcheri | reverse complement strand
AGACCACGAAGTGGTCTGGTGAAACCATATTGTTTTCTCTGATGTTTCTTCTCCTCCTTCTCCTTCTCCTGCCATTTTTTAAAATGGATTCAGCTTCTTCATTTTGGGGCCTAAGGATCTGAAATTTGGTATGGAGGTACAGTGGGCAAATACCCTTAGGCGTTTTTTAAATTTTTGTGATACAGGCTTTTAGAATGGTTTTATTTGAGTTTTTTGGCTGTATTATAGCAAATGTATTACTGTGTCAGTGGGCAGTGTTAACCACATTTGGCATGAGTCATCACAATGGAATGCAGGGCATCAACCAATAGGCATGCAGCTTTCCTCTCTTCTTCTTGCTGATTGGCTGTTGGGATTTAACTTGATTAACACCTGCACAGACCATTTCCACCTGCACAGAGCATTTCTTGCTGATTGGCTGTTGGGATTTAACTTGATTAACACCTGCACAGACCATTTCCATACTGACAGTATGTCTGTATTCAAGTGTTTTGGTAGGTATTTCAAGCTTTCCTGCTCCAGCATTGGAATGCGGGGCATGAACGTTTTTTTTTTTAAATCAACAGTTTGCATTATGCAATTAAAAATCCTAACCAATAATGTAGGGAATAGCTAGCCAACTGTTGTAGTCTTAGTTGTATGTTACTTCATATTATAGTTATATCAATGTAAATCATTGTTTTCCCTTGTGTTTCTCATTCTTTCCCTGCCATGTCGTAAAATGTGGTGAAGCCATCGCTGTATTTGCTCCAAAGCAAATATTGGCCTTTCTAGTGTTATAAATAATGTTTGGTAGGAAGTGCAGTCACACAAATTATGGTGTCTCAATAATTACGTTGATTTTGCAAGAGCAAAAATGCTCAAGAACAGCCAGCATTATTAGAACCTAGGTCTTTAAGGTAGAGGTACAAATGCAGGCAGCAACAGCCTTCTCAATAGTTATGTAGTTCTCTCCTTGGTGCTGAATGAACAGTCACATGCACTGTGCTGTACCTTTGCCATATTCAGTAGATCAAAAAAGTTACCTCATTTCACTCCATGTGAAATCAGCAGATGATTATTGTTGTAAAGTGCACAGGAATCTTTTTTTCATGAATGTGGCATTTATTTGACACAGACAGCACTAGGCTGTCACTCGGTCTTAAGTTAACGTAATGGACTCCTTGTAGCTATATTTTTCAAATGTTGCTATGTTTATTAAGCAGTGTGATGTAGAATGAATAATAAAGTAGTGTACAGATTGTTCACCATCAAAATTGCCTCTCATAACATAATTAAGCACCAGTGTAAAGATTTTAATGTTTTTGAGCCTTCCATTTTATAACAATTTTCCAAAATCCTTTACTATCCCACCAAATAGTGTATTTTGGGCCCCAACTTGAGTTACTAGTACTTATAATTAGACAGGTAACATGATGGATGGCAGTTTTCAAATATGATGAAGGTTGCCATTTATTCAGAGTAAGAATGCACTGTTCTGCATGAAGAATGTCCTTTACATCAAGGTCGAGTTATACTTTCCAACTTTCCCAAAGCACTGTCAAAGTAGCATTAATATGATAAATGTTCTGGTGCAGCGGCCATACTGAAGCAAAGGCAAAGATCAAAAACAGTGTGTATATCCATGCTTTGCTATGCTTAGGTGGGCACACATTTCTTAACATTCCAGACAGGTTTCCTAAAACCAAAGAGGACAAAGCTACATGTAGTGTTAGGTTGAACTTACAATATAGATGTCTAACAATTCTGTGGTCCTCTGTCTCTTACAGCAATCACTGAAGGTGGTCTCCCTTTGCAACCGCCTGTCACGTAGCATCAAGAACCGAAACAACATGAATGGGGATGAGGCACAAGAAGTAAGTACAGCTTCTTTTATTATCAGATTCTGCCCTCATTCCCTGAGGCAATTTTAGTGTGTAGCAGCTCTTTCCATAAGTCAACTTCAAAGTACTGTTTGTAATCTAAAGTCCTATTCCGTAAATTGACAGCACTCACACTGTAACAACACTGCATTTCTAGACACTCCTCTCAGGCAGTCTGCAAATATCACAGTAACAGCTTTGAAATAAAATGGGCATGAATGGTGATCTCATTTATTTTCACTGGGACTTGATTTCATGGTAAAGGGGAAAAAGAACATTTTAAGATTTACAGTAATTTTACTGTGTGAAATTGATGACTTTCTAACTGTAGAGAATAATTTATTGCTTTTCTTATTTAATGACACATTTCTCAGTGATTATCTTTAATAAGAAGATTATTAGGTTGGTTATCACTTTTTCATAACACATCAACACATTAATTGGGTCATAAGCTTGCTAAAGGAATGCTTATGAATTCTTAAGTCTATTTTCTGCCTCTCAGTTTATGTGATTTTTCTAGTTATATTAGTCTACTTTGCACACCATGTACTTATTTGTAAAATCATGTGAAAATCCCCACTAAGGTCTAAGTGTTTAGTAGAAAATAGCTACGAATAGAGCTGGCTGGAGAAAACAGACAGAGAGGACCAAGGGGCCCGTATCTGGCCTGAGCACATAGGCAGGTAGGCAGGCAGCTACGAATAACAAATGTAGGTACTCATGAGTCATGGCTCCAAAAGTTCTATTTTGCATTGTTTGGCTGGATGGACATCTATATCTTGAATGTAGATGTATCCCCTCCACACAGGAGTCCCCGTGAGCTTACACGTAGCTGCTAGTCTCTTGATAGATCTGTCCCAGGTCGATCTGCACCCATCATAGCTTGATAAGTCACATGATGCACATCCCGTACTTCCACTGGCGACGCTGAGTCTGCTCGCTCCCTGCAAATGTCTCCCCATGAATTGTAATTGATTTGCCGCCTTCTGCATCAACCTCCTGATATCAGGACAAACGGAGCTGCAGTCGATACCTCACCAGTCCACTAGCACTGGAGCTTATAAAAGCTTGACATGATCAGTATCTCTGTTTTGGAATTTGGCAACTTGCTATGAGGTTGACCAGCAAAATAGGGATTCAGATTCTATCAGTGTCCCTTCCAGATAGCAATCTTGTCTTCTACAACATGTATATGAAACAATTCTAGATTTAACTTTCTTCAAAATATTTTTTTTTCATTCCTCTTGGAGCAAACTGACTCCTGGTGGAAAATTGGCAACAGATTATGTTCAGTCCAACATGTTACTGACCTTGAAAATGCACAGTTTGCAGTTTTTGGTGTGCTTCCTATTTCTGTAGTCATGATATTACCAGAGTCATGGGACCAGCAAATGATACATTGTTGATGGATATGCCAGGACATCTGCTGCATACCAACATCAAACGCAGTGCATAGGATTGAGCAGATCCCAGCTCTAGAGCTAGTGCAGCAGGATGGACTTAAATGGCTTGGTGATAAGACAGGAGCATTGAATGGTTACCCCTGCAAAATGTCCTCTTGTGACAATCATTCAAAAACAATTTCCACCTCCAAAATTCCAGTGTGTTGTCACACACACAGTGTGTGTAACAGCAGTCTGTCCCCTCACATTACTTTTCTAGGTGTACCTTAGGTTCTGCCATTGTGATGTTGTCATTGTATAAGATTTTTCCAATCTACTGTACTATATGTGAGCTTTAATATTTAACTCTCGCTAGTGAATTAATGTAATACATAATTCGTAAGTTCCACATGCACCCACTAATTTAAAAATAGAATTTCACAGTGTTTGTTGGATTCACAAATTGAATTTTTTAATGGATTTAACAATGAACCATTCAGAATCATTTTCATCAATTTATCTAGACCCTCAATTAAAGTATACAATGTAACAAATTGGTGAAAACTACTTGTTGTATTAGAAATATATTATTACATGTATCAACAGCCTGCAAGGATCTAAGTAATACGACACACATGTACTTTCCTTCAGTATTACATGGACACTTTCCTCAGAATCCATGTACAGGTCAATATAAATACACATTAACATTGTACAAATGTTCAAGATAAAAAGTGAGCCAAATCAGAAGATTACCGGGTTTATTCCTCTAAGAAAAGTTCTCAAAAGAAAGTACATTCTGTGTTCTTCCTCCTGATGCTCTATTGTGCAAACCCAGCACGTAAGCTATCTCCTGTAAAGCAAGAAGCAGATGTCGTATTCACTATTGAACCTAAATGTATTGATTACCACAATTTTTTCTTTCAACAGACATATTACAACTGTTTCTACAAAGGTGCACCTTTGTCTTGAGGTAACCCTCATTCCAGCTCTCCAATAACGGCATTGATTTCACTACAAAAATCAATATTTCCATTGAACCAGTGGGCATGATAAGTGTCTTAAGCTAAGTCAGTTGCAGGTTCTCAAATTCCAGCTTAAAAAGCATGCATCCTTCACCTGGAGTTGGAGTTATACTAAGAACAAGTTAGAGGACAACTCCTGCCAACAAGGTCAAGGGTACATCCATTGTCTGCGCCATCAAGACATTGAAACCGTCTTGAAGATGTTTGTATTATCCCCAGGTTGCTCCCATTGGTCAGGGATCAATATTTTCGTGGTGAAAAGCGTGACCTGTGTCATCGTGAGAAATGCAGGTCTAAGAGTTTTGCATCTTGTATTCATGGAATTTCTGGGTAATGTTTTTCACACCCACACTCTGACAGCATGTTACAAACCAGCCAATATAACTGTAACTGACATTGTCTCCTGAATACCATTAGAAAAATTCTAGTTTTCTTCAGTAACTTTTCAAATGCTGCATCATGGAAGGAAAATAAAGCTTTGTTTCCAAACCAAGGAATTCTATACCCCAGGTGTTGTATGGTCCAATTTTCCAGATGAGGTCTGGTATTTCCATGTCCTTGAATCCAGAGCCATATTTTCATGTAAAGGCCTGTAGGATAATGAAGATAGGTGGCAAAAAATCGGAAAGGACCGGGCAGACGTTAATGGTGATATTGATTTTTAGCCTGCCTGCTATGGGGGCTGGTAAGTGGCAGTCCATATCAGGAACAGGGAAATCAATCTAAAGCCTGAGAGTTGAACTTTGTTGTGCCAAGACCTTGAGACTCTCTGATAACACCCATGTCACAGAGCACCCTGATAACACCCATGTCACAAAGAACCTCTACATTTCTGCTTCTAATACACTTAATTCAATCCCTCCCTAGGCCCTGGACCCTCATGCATAATCCAACTTAAATCTATAAAGAGTCGTTTTAGACTTTGGCAGTACCATGCTAGGTATAAATTTGCTGTCTTCCCTCGAAGTTTTAAAGTGTAGGTTCATAACCTTTTATATACTTCATGGTCATATTTGAAAAGGGTATTTGATTTGTATATGATAACCTGGTATCCCCTATTATTCATGTCATTGTGAATAAAAATTCCATGTTATGTAATGTGTTTGGTTGCCAACTTATCAGTAAACTATATAATCTCACAAATGAAAAGTATGAAATTCAATCAATATTATAGAAAAAACTTGTCAATGCAGTCACCCTACGAAACTCACAAGACAAGTGAAGAACCATGCAAGCATGAAAAACCTCAGATGTGCCGTAAAGACGTACAGCACTAAGGCAGGCTTGATTTCTGAAATGTTATTGGTGCCCACAAGTTACAATATAATTGTGTCCATACAAAGGCAGTCTTTAAATACAGCTATAGGTTCTTTAGATGTCTCAATCCATTTTATGGTAGATACAATATTAAAGATTAATGGTAGTGATCAAACCTGAGAAGAATATTATCTGCCCACGGGAGGGTGCAGTAGCTCACGGCAGTAAACCCTGATGTGGAATGCACATTAAGTAGGTAGCATGGGAACGACACTGTGAAGTCAGTTCAATGCCTCACAGGATTTACGGGAAGACAGGCTGGCTCCATGAGGTCAGCCAGGGCTGCTGAAGATGATGTGGAAATAAATGAATGTTTTACAGGTTACAGATAGCGCCGTCTCTTGGCTTGACACTGTTTATATACATGAATAACTTCATAAGCGTACGTGTACATGTACATGTACATATAGGGTTTTATTGCTTAATCTTTTCTGTCAAATTCATATTAGTATGCAGCAATGATGATGATAATGTTGCAGTCAAATGGCTCAAACATTGCAATTTGAATCCTGGGTTAAAAGAGGCCCTTAAGAACTGCATTAAGATTTTATGTTGATCATACATGTATTTTATTGCTTAATTAGATAGAGGTGAGCAGCTGCCATGTCAATCATTTCTACCTGTAGATCTTCTAATGAATGTTTAATTGTGTTTCAGGAGGACGAGGAGGAGTCTTTTGTGCTGCGGACACTTTTCCACTGTATTGAGGACAGCAACCTGGGGGGGATCCGCCACCTCCTGCAGTCTCTCACCAGCTTCGACATCAACCAAGCCAACAAGGTCAGCAGGGCAGCCAAACTCTCAATGGTTTATCAGAAATCTCTTTTGTCCCATGGTGGTAATATCCTTTAGAAGGAAAAGACTTGCATTCCATGTACTAATCAAAAAGGAGTTGGGTCAGATTGTTTTAATATTGTCAACTGTCTGCAATGTACAGTTTTCTTCAGTATTATTTTCCTTATAATATGACCTCAATTTTCAATGTAAATATTATTTCTCGAAAAAATAATTTTTCACCTCCAGTTGACACAACTCATAACAGTTTGTAGTTTTTATCAAAAAAACAAGTGATGTAATCGTTAATCAGCTATGAGCATGCAGAATTATGGTGTGTATTGAGGTCTGTCTTAACCTTCTACAATGTACCTGCTGCTTAGTAGACTTGTGTCACCAGAATTGGTAACAGTTGGTTACTGGGCATTGGTTAAGTTACATGTACATGTAGGTAGCAGGGAGAAGGTTAAAATTGTCACTTCCTTCCTATTCAGCTTATTTTGGCTCTAAAAACATATGGCAGTTGAAAGTTACAGCAAAGCTTGGGAAAGTGAATGTTTATTGCCTGACTTGCAGTTATCTGTGCATGGCAAAGCCCATTATGGGTGTGCTTGTACCAGGCTGCTGCCCAAATGGGTGACCTGGCAGAGGACCAGTGGCCATTTTCTACACAATTTTGTTGTTGAAATTGGAAATCTATCTGTTTGTAATGAGATATCACGAAAGGTTTTAGTTGGAAACCTAGCAGGGAATACAAATGAAGGGTGCAAACGACAGGCACATGCAATACCCTTGTCACAAATAGCTTTTACATGCATTATGATGTCCTAAAACCAATTATTTTTGCGATGCCTGTATGAAACATAACTTGTTTCATGTGCAATAATGCTAGCCAAAATTTCCAACAGTCCAAATTTATTACCACTGCAGAGAAGTTTTCGATTTTGCCAGAATTGGTTTGTATGGGCGTTATGGAACAAAATAAATGTAGCTCAAATATGATGAATAAAACTTTCATGGTTTGTATGCAGCGTATAGATCTGAGAAGGGGCTTGACTTCAAAAAGTTTTTAAAATTTTGGGACAGAACTATACAAAGGTTAAGATTCTTCCATGAAATCTGTTAAGGGATCTTAAAAGATCTCTAATCTATTTGACCATCAATTATTATTGTTTCTTACTTTGAAGTTTGAACACCCTTAATATTTTTATGTGTGTCTGGGGGGATGATTTACATGATTGTATACTATACAATCATGTACCTGTTGCAACAATCTTTTATTGGAAATTTAGAAATTCCCTCAACATCAGTAAATCAAGGTCACCCTGTAACTCATTGAGACGGTCTCAAAATGGAAGCATTAGAAGCATGCCTAGCTTGCAGCCAAAGGGTCAATGGAGAAACCCTGCTTTTTGTAGGGGCCCCTTTGCCATTAATGGTAAACCAAAGTGTAAAATCACCATCTGTTAGTACATGATTAATTAAAAGGAAGACATAGTGTGGTATATGGTGGCAATTGTAAATGCACTGGAATATACATTGTGAAGTATTGTGCAAATTTTCATAAATCATATTTAGATACTGGGCATTTTTCTTATTTATGAATTATGTACCGTCACATTTTATGGCTCAATAGAAGTGGGCTGTTGGGTGCACAGGTGTAGATATTTGACTACCTCAGAGATTAGGAGGTATTGACCAATGGGACATGATCTTCAGGCTCTTTCATGCATCATCACCAATGACAATTGACTCTTCCATGAAAAAGTAACTTCAATCATAGAAATATAGATTTTTAGTGGTGAGATGTATGATAACAGAAATGCTCATCATGTACAACAAGTGGATATACTGATACTTATCCCATTTATAGCATAGTTGTTGGCATGGAAATACATGTACTATATATTGACTCAAAACCATTTTGTTTGAAGATTTGTATAGAGGTGATTAATTATACATGCTAGCAGATTTGATAAATCAAAATGTACAGCCAAAACTGCTATAAATGGAGAACTAATAATAATCTCCTTATTTTGTTTTTCAGCATGGGGAGACAGGGCTCCACCTTGCTGCAGGCTATGGACACATGGACATCCTGAAGTTTCTACATGAGCAAGGTGCCAAGATGGACATTAAAGATAAGGTCAGCCTCAGAATGTCTGCCCTATGTTCAGGCCTTTAATCATTGGGAAAATCTTGTAGTTCTATTTGTGGACAGGAAGATCTGAAGAATTAAGACCCATTCAGTCAAGGGATCTTAGCTAGCTGTTGGCATTTATGTGATACTGTATGATGCATTATACGTGGTTAGCAGGTTACAGGAATTGAAATGTTGAATGTGATACCCTGACTTACATACTGGTAATATATTGTCCTGGCTTGAGGGTGCTGTTACGTATAGGTTATAATGGTTCTGTGATTCACACACTTATCTCACTTTATTAGTATTCTGACCCTAACTGTTGTGGCCATTCTGTTGAAGTAACAGATTACAGAATAGGATGTATACAATCCAGCCATGGACTATTTTGTAGGATAATGAATCATTTGGGAGATGTCAAAGGAAGTGCTGAATCCCAAATCAGATTAGCACATACTGCTCCTGGGCAAGAACATGCTGATGTGGTTACAGATTCTGTCAAGAAATGGCTAAATCAGGTAAAGTAAAATTAAAAGCAGGGAGAATTCTCATAGGTGCCTTGTGTAACAAGAAAAAACAATTAAAACATTCCTAGTCAATCATCGTGGATGTTCTTGAAACATCACTACATGTTAACCCACAACAGTGCAGACAAATTCATTCTCCATCCAACTCAACCTTTTGAAGTGTTGTTAGTAACTGCCAACAGCTGCCAAGCAGTTAGGCCCAAAATCCTCTTTGTGGATGTTGCATTCAGCTGTTGTATAGCCCCGAGGCCAAGTTTTCCCCTGTGTGTGTTATTTATAAACCTTGGCACTGCTCCTTGACTACTTTAAGTCCCAATATCATATCTGGAAAGGTCCTTAGGATTGCGACAGGCCAGGGCTGCACAGGAATAATATGGTTGTAAAGTAAGTTTGTTTGCATGAATGTTGTTTATGTTATAAAATTACAAGCAGTAACACTTTCAAATGTAGTTACAAAATCACTGTGTATTGAATCATGAAAATTGTATGGTATTGGACCAACAGAGAGAACTCAGCCCTAAGGCCATCATGTACATATAAGGCCAGGTCTTGTTCAGAGGTCGGCGTGAAATCTTGTATAGGACATCAGAAAGATTTGTAGTGTGGCTTAGCCTGCTTACATGTATTACATCAGAGATGGACAGGCAGGCTGAAAGGAACCTCAGCAGATCACGGGCCTCTCAGATGCATGTTCAAGTCAAGCAGGCTTCTGTCAGGAAGAACCATTATCAGCTTCCTAATGTGAGGACAGACTTTCAGATGTTTTTACTTTCTTGAGGCGGTTCACTGTCAGTGAGGAAACCAGGCTTGGCTGCTGACATGTCATGTACTGTAGAGTTAGATAAAAGGACTAATCATTATTGTAGTCTGTTTTTCCTTTCACATTTATCTATGAAGAAGGCCCATGATTCCTTTGAAGTGATAAAATGCAATCAAAAGATGTGAACTGCCATAATGATTTTGATTGATTATAATATCTTCTTCTCCAATCAACATTCTGATGGCAAGGATGCCCCTAAAGCATCAAAGGGAAATCAGAATCTGCAAAACCCACAAATTGATGGCTAAACTTTTGATTGTAGCAATGGCTATAATTTTCAATAGGTACTTCAAAGATTTGCATTCTGTAAGTTTGATGTAAAGGTTGGCTGAATGATATGTATGAAAAGTTAATAGGTGGAATCTTTTGAGTTTGGCTCTACAGAATCTGAAGGGTGTTGCTATTCCTCCCCAGCATGGTGATAATGCAGTTTACTGGGCAGCCAGGCAGGGGCAGGTGGAGGCCATCAAGTTCCTGAAGGACTTCTGTCCACTGGACATCCAAGACAAGGTAAGGGACACTTCAGCTTTTAGCATTTTGACTAAATTTGTGGTTGCCCCAGAGTGAATAGTTATGTCTGTTACAATATTTTGCTAACACAGTAGTGCAGTATGGATCACTTTTGTTAGGGGGAGCTGTTGTATGAACCTGTACAGGTACATGTACTTTACCTGAATACATGAATAACAGATGTTGTCTTCATGAGAACAACTCTGAAACTTTGCTGAAGGAATGCATTCATTGAAGGCTACAATTTGCCTTCTCAGATCACATATGCCCATTGTCCATACTTTCGCCATGGCCAGCATAAAGTTAAGTTGGAACTTTGGGATAAATTTTGAATACCGGTAATGGTGACATGGGTGGAAAATGACACAGTTGTGGAACATTAGTAATTCTTCTTTGGTTCACAGAATACATATAGTGATATACAAACAGTCTGCATTTAGTCAGTGCAAGCAGAAGTACCAGTACATGTATTTCTGTTATCTGCTTGGATGATCACACTGCCTTGGGACATATTGGCACTGAGTAGGGTGGTATTGATTGTCATTAATGCGCAAGTTCCACTTTTCTGCTTTAGCTGATATACGTCATTTGTGATATTGGTCTTTAGGGATTGGACTTTGTTTTCTTCACTTCTTCACATCCAAGTCCGTTTCATGATTGTATGAGGTATTCTTAAGGAGCTTTACAGGATTTGTTCTTGTGAAGATAGTCTGGCTCTCCTTGGCAGAGAGTCCTGGGCTGCATCATCAGGGACACTGTGGAAAACCAATTATCCATGCAGATTAGCCCACCCCTTGAGTTTGTCAACACCAATAATGTGCCGTGTCAGTAGGCTGGGTGCCTTTAGAGCCTTTTAATTGATCATCTTATCAGGGATCATTTCATCATATCCCTGGAGAACTGAAGGGCAAAATGCAGAGCTTATGTTTCTGGTTTGTTATCAGTGTGGAAGGGTAGTGGTGTCATATGGATAACATGTAAGTATCCATGTCACAAGTAAGTCAAAGTTGTCACAACATTGATTCCATTTACCTTTGATTATTTTGTGTTCCTCATACTATTTAGTTGTCCAAATATTTTGCTTCTCAGTAATATTGCCAAAACAAATATACTACCAGTATAAACTTTAAGGATGCTTAGGCATTTGTTGGATACTGTGTTATATAACATAAGACAATTCGACTGCAATATCCTAGTATTGAATAGACAAATTTAATGATCTTTTCAAAGATGTTGTGCTAGGCTTGTGCTATTGGCTGTAGAGGGCTTGACCCTGGAACTAGTGAGAGTGATGTTTGTTTTGCCTGTGTGCATGTCAATGTCCTTCTCCATATGCGTGATTAAAGTGACAGCAGGTCCTGACTGTGCTCATCTCCATATTTGGCCATGCAAGGTCTTGTCCCTTCCATCTCACAGTATGTTATCACTTGATGGACTCACAACACAACAGGCTTTTCCTATTGGCTTGGGGGTTTTCGGCTTATTGCCAAAACTGGAGGGAAGGCTCAGATCCACTACCAGTAGCCCAGGTTTAGGAAGGAATTAGGTAGGCAGACAGGGGAAGGTTATTGGTGTCAGGCAAACAAGCTGGTCTGTATCTGTCAGATATGAGAGGAACAGATGGCTAGTACTGCAGCCTGAGCTTCCTGTGGAGTCAGGGGATTTTTGTAGGGTATGGTCACTATGGGGGAAAAAGAGAATCCTCAGTTCAGCTGGAAATCTTTTGAGCAAAGGGGAACATTAAGGGAATTTGATTCTAAAGGATTTGTTTTTAAATGCTATGACTTCACAGTTTGGTTTGAAACTGACTACATTCACATGCAGCTGGTTAGAAAACTTGTTTGTTGAAAATTAATGAGGAGTACATGTTAAGACTGCATTCAATCAACAATTTGATTAGTGGGTATTCTTATTTCACAAAGTGGACGTCCAACCCTAACAGGGCCTCTTGTGGCCATGAAGCTAACTTTTTACACATTTATTTATGAACCTCAAGCATGATAATCCCAATAACCTTATTAACATTCCAAAGACCAGAGACTTTCTCTCCTTGACAGTTTGATTGACATCTCCAAATATCAAGTGTTTGCTTTACTTAATTATCCAAGGACAGTGTGTACCCTTCTGGGGGTGGTAACTTCCTGCCTGGTATCCCAGCAGGGCTAGCATCCTGGGTATGAAGAGCATGTAACATTGCTGATTACTTATGACATCACGTTACATGTGGTACCAGGCAGAACATGGGGGAATCTTAGACGCACACACCAGTATTTGCACAGGGTAAGTTGGTGTCCCAACTTTGGGTCTCTTCAAATGTTTTTCTTGGGCTGGGATGTTGCAGGTTCTATTTCGAATCAGTTCTCTAAAGAGTGGGTAGTTTTGCGGGTGGATAGAGGCTGGGGCCTAAGACACTGTGAGAGCTATGGACAGGTGGAGGTTTGAAAGCTGTACATGGGTAAGAATCCACTTAAACTAAGTCAAGATGCATCAAGTTTCATCCTGCCCCACTTTTTACATCCTGATCTTTTGTACAGGAAAACATAGTGCTAGTGTGTCAACCAGTAACTATAGATGTCTTCAAAGTTCTAATGGAGATCGTTTCTTGCTTCGTTCATGATTGTTTTATGAGACATATGATTGTATGTAATTCAGATAAATTATGTCACATATAAGGTTTACTAAATGACTATGGATTTGTCCATTTTTGAGGTTACTTGACTGTTTGTGAATTGCTGTAGTAGGAAGCCAGTGGGTAGATGGGGAATGTGATATTCATACCAGCTGTGTCTCTGTGCAGTGCTGTATTTAGTGTCCATAGGGGTCTATTGTGTGGATGGAATATTTTAGACCCCACTGAAAAAAGACCAGCCAGGATCTGCAGTTCACTGGTGGTGAATGGGAGTTTTGGAGGCACTCTGTGCAGTAAGCTCTTGTCTACAGTTTTGTAAGTTTTTAGACTTATATGTTTGTATTCCTCAGTACAAACATGCATAAAATATAACTTGATTACTTGACTTTATCCTGTTGGAATGAAAATATCATGGATATATATGTTTTGTCGAAAACCAAATGCCTATAATTGCCAACCAGTATCATGCCTGTTGCTCGATATTTCATGTTATAATGTTTAAACCAAAAATAGAAACCTACATGTACATGTCAAGGTCTTAACCTTTTACAAATGACCTATTTTCAGTATCATGATGTCCTGTTATTGTGGTGGCATATACTGTTTCTTACTCTAAGTCTTCTTTTACATTGTCTATCCTTCGTTATGTATACAGTGTGCACCATATTATAACACTTATCTCTTGATCAGAGTTTTCTGTTAGGATTTTTTGGACAGCCATGCTCTGTTGGAGGTTATCAAGATGAAGTAAATTGGTAAAAGGAATGGGGAGGAAGTGTGTAGATTTGTTTGCGCTGATAAGTCCTCACAGGGGATAGGAAGTTTACACTGGATCAGATGTTAATCTTCCTTGCCATCATTTTCCAAGGGAAGGTCTGTAAATACTCTCATGCATTTTTTTATTCTTCCCTTTTGTATGAAAAATTGCAAATTCTGTTTTTCTACCGTTCAGATCCACAAAATTGAAAAAAAAAAAAGATTGTAGGTATTAATAGACTGGGAAATTGAAATACTGGGCACAAGGGGATTAAAGGCCCACCACCCCCATGAGTTGATCCACAGGATTTACACAGAACTAGTCGTCCTGCTACATTTACCTTCAAGGTCATTTGTACAAAAATGCGCAACAATAAACAAACAGAAGGATGTCATGGGAAATGTGTCCAAGTGTACGAAATGTTTCCCTTTCTCCCCTGGCAAGGTCGTCCTTCTGCTCTTCTGCATGTCCTTGTGAATGCCTTTACTGAACACCCACAGCTTAAGCATTCTGCATGACAAAAAAGGTCACTTGTAATTACAGCCCTAAGGTATTATACCGGCCCTACCCATTATACAACAAAGCATGCACTCAGAGCTTTCGTAATGAGAATATGTCAAGTGCCAAAAATATGCCTGCCATGGATGTCAGGACAGTCCTTCACAGGCTTCAGTAAAAAAAATCAATCTAATTATTTATCTATGCATCTATGCTCTACTGGGGTCATTAAGGTGTCATTACAGGTTTAGCAATAAACGAAACTAATCTAATAACTTAAAGGTAATTTGCCCTACCCATACTTTTAGCTGACTTATCTTATGTGTCATGCATGTCGTCACTAATATTGAGGGGGTGTCTTTCAAATGTACTGTATTTATGCTAATTAAGATATTTTGCCTTAAGTAATTTAGCATACATATGTATGGCATGCACATTAAGTATGGAAGTATTTTGTTTTTTACTG
>NW_017803865.1:220720-222896 GCF_001625305.1 Branchiostoma belcheri | reverse complement strand
TCTGTGGGTATTTCTGTGGTCACACAGTGAAAGTTAGGTGACTTACAGTAGCCCACAGGAAGGGAGGGGTCCGTGACCTGGGGTGCACATGTATCTGTAGAGTGATCTCTCAGCTGGTGAGTCAACTTCAGCAGATCAGCACTGAAACAGGCGAGTCTGTTCCCTCAGTGGAAAAGTTCTGTTAGTCATTATTGTAATCATTGGTGGGTAGAGGCTGTGAGGGCTTGGTATCTCTGGTATTTCCTTCCTGGTTACGGTCTTGGTGCAGGAGGGAGAAGCGAAACCTCTCACTTACAAGAGGGTCTGCATGGGGGGGTCCTGGCAACGGTTAACGGTAAATTCAGCAGGGCCGATAACGCTTAACGGTAAATTCAGGACGGTTGGCAACGCTTAACGGTAAATTGATAGGCTTTTTTTTTCGAGCTGCACTGGATTTGGTATCCTCGCTTTGTGAGAAAAGGTGATCACTGACAAAATTACGTATACCTTACATGTTAAGCTAAGGTCCCAATTACGCCGGTGCCCGTCGGGGATGTAGCCCCGGCTGGCCCCGGCCGGGTTCAGGAGTCGAGCGGGTATCGGCTGTCGTGGTCACAATGAAAAGTTTCCTTCAGTAGCATTTTGTTAGAAATTTTGTCACCCTCTTTGGTCGGTATCCGGCAGGCACCCGGCAGGTACCCAGCAGATTCTCTGACGATGTCTTGTATTGACCTATACGTAATGCAGAATTCACGTATTTTGTTGTGGTCATTTGATCTGTGAGGTCACACATTTTACCCGGGTTTACGAAGTACACACCTTTCTTCTGTTCATCTGGTCTGTAACGTAAGAAATGTGTCCCGGTGGAATGCCGGCAACCGGAGGGGTACCTCTCGGTGTTCTCACGATGAGGTCACGGCGTCTTTTTGTCAGCGGGGCCCGGGTAGAATTTAACTCAGAATTAAATTCTTATCGGGGCCCCGACGGGCCAAAAAATATCCCGGTAGCCGCAGGGTGCCCCGCGGGGCCACGTCGGGGTCTCGCCCGAAAGTTGTAAAAACCAGCCCGGGAACTACCCGCCAGGGCCCCTTTTCCCAATTGGGACCTTAGCTTAATGAAGCACGCATTAAAGGTATGTGTTCCCTGTGTTCCCCACCTGCCCTGGTCCCGAAGTGCGTCCACAAATAAAGGGGAGTCCGAGTTGGTCAGGGCTCTACCCAGCTTGACTTTTGCCCGGGCGCCCGGTTTTACCGATGGATTTTGAGAGAGGAGCGCCGAAGGCGCTGGCAATCTGAGGGGGTCCGGGGATGCTCCCCCGGGAAATTTAGGATTTTTTAAGTCTTCAAAAACGCAATTTCTCGCATTTTGAGAGGCAAATTATGGTGTTGAGAGTGTTTGTCGGTACGCGGTCTTTCTGATGCTTTCATATTTTTACTCAAGATATCAAGCGAGTCGAGCGCCAAAGGCGCGAGCAATGTAGGGGGTCCGGGGCATTCTCCCCCGGGAAATTTCGGATTTTTAAACCTTCAATGACGCATTTTCCTGCACTTTGAAAGGCAAAATTAGGCTTAACGCTGAATTTAGGATGACAAATAACGTTTTACGTTGAATTAAAACGACCAATAACGCTTCACGATGAATATACCGATAACGCTTAACGTTGAATTAGAGCAGGCCGGCAACGATTAACGGTGAATTAAAATAGCCCATAACGGTTAACGAAAAAGGGCATGCAGGCCCTCTTACAACCTTGAGAGAACAGGTATATGTCACAACTTGGTAAAGTACTAGTAACCTGTCAAGTGTGCTTTTGTATGTTGACAAATCAGTGTGTTTTGGCTTTGTCTCTTGTGCTCACTGTGGAATGTTGTACTGCGCTATGTTTTGGTGTGAGAACTAGTACCTGGATTGTAGCCAACATACATGAACTGCTCGATTTAGATTTGTTGGCACTTGACTGTAAGTATGAGATGGTGCTGCCTTTCTTTGCACTACCATCATGACGGAATATTTTGCCATTTAACTAAAAATTTAAGAATACATTGTAAATACTGCTGTAAAGTAGAGCTGAGTTAATCAATGTGAAGTGCATTTCACTTGTGTAATATGTAATCTGCTACATAATGACATCTCTAACTTGATACATGATTCAAGCTGATGTAAGGCAAACCTTACTGTAGGAGGTTCTACCATGAAT
>NW_017803865.1:218736-220700 GCF_001625305.1 Branchiostoma belcheri | reverse complement strand
AAATAAGAGCCTCTATTTGCATGGATTATATCAGTTGATCATATTCTCCATCCAATGACAGCCTTATCATAACAAAAGGCTATTATAGCACTTCCTCATAAATTATGCAAATGAGGTCATGATTTGAATAAATTATGTTTATTGATGTTCACCTTCACTAACTTCCAAATGGGGCAAGTATGAAATTCGGGGTGCAGCAGTTATAACTATGGAATTATAATAATTTGACATTAATTATGCAAATTAGGTCCTCATTTACATAATCTATATCCTCAGATGTTTTTCTCGTTCTCAAGTAGATGTCACAAGTGTTTCATAGTTCTATTATCGAACAAAGCAGATTTATAGAATTTCCTCATTGATTATGCAAATTAGCCCCTGATTTGCATAATTGCCATCTGATTATGTAAAGCATCACTTCAACTACCTACATACCAAAAATCACGACAATACGTCAACCGGTTCTTGAGTTATCGTCCTTCAAATTTTTTTCAACAAATGCTCCTGCAGTTCCAGAACAAGGCGCTAGGGGACCCAAACTCATGTCACTTCTTCCCTACCCCAAGAGCTATCTACCATCCAAAATTCGTGACCCTAGCATGTCCAGAACATGAGATATCAAAACCGGAAGTTCAGCTGCAGTACCTAGGAAAGCCGCCAGGGGGCCCAAAATCTAATCATTTCTAGGTCTCATGAAGACCTACCGACCTACCAAGTTTCATTCCAATCCATCCACTGCTTCTCGAGTTATCTTGCTAAACCACACACACACAAACACACCCACCCACACACACACAGACAAACGCTACTGAAAACATAACCTTCTTGGCGAAGGTAAAAAGGTCACTTGTAATTACAGCCCTAAGGTATTATACCAGCCCTACCCATTATACAACAAAGCATGCACTCAGAGCTTTCGTAATGAGAATATGTCAAGTGCCAAAAATATGCCTGCCATGGATGTCAGGACAGTCCTTCACAGGCTTCAGTAAAAAAAATCAATCTAATTATTTATCTATGCATCTATGCTCTACTGGGGTCATTAAGATGTCATTACAGGTTTAGCAATAAACGAAACTAATCTAATAACGTAAAGGTAATTTGCCCTACCCATACTTTTAGCTGACTTATCTTATGTGTCATGCATGTCGTCACTAATATTGAGGGGGTGTCTTTCAAATGTACTGTATTTATGCTAATTAAGATATTTTGCCTTAAGTAATTTAGCATATGTATGGCATGCACATTAAGTATGGAAGTATTTTGTTTTTTTACTGTATTGAATTCTTTTTTGTACAAGAAGGAAAGAGTCTGTGGGTATTTCTGTGGTCACACAGTGAAAGTTAGGTGACTTACAGTAGCCCACAGGAAGGGAGGGGTCCGTGACCTGGGGTGCACATGTATCTGTAGAGTGATCTCTCAGCTGGTGAGTCAACTTCAGCAGATCAGCACTGAAACAGGCCAGTCTGTTCCCTCAGTGGAAAAGTTCTGTTAGTCATTATTGTAATCATTGGTGGGTAGAGGCTGTGAGGGCTTGGTATCTCTGGTATTTCCTTCCTGGTTACGGTCTTGGTGCAGGAGGGAGAAGCGAAACCTCTCACTTACAACCTTGAGAGAAAAGGTATATGTCACAACTTGGTAAAGTACTAGTAACCTGTCAAGTGTGCTTTTGTATGTTGACAAATCAGTGTGTTTTGGCTTTGTCTCTTGTGCTCACTGTGGAATGTTGTACTGCGCTATGTTTTGGTGTGAGAACTAGTACCTGGATTGTAGCCAACATACATGAACTGCTCGATTTAGATTTGTTGGCACTTGACTGTAAGTATGAGATGGTGCTGCCTTTCTTTGCACTACCATCATGACGGAATATTTTGCCATTTAACTAAAAATTTAAGAATACATTGTAAATACTGCTGTAAAGTAGAGCTGAGTTAATCAATGTGAAGTGCATTTCACTTGTGTAA
>NW_017803865.1:218551-218716 GCF_001625305.1 Branchiostoma belcheri | reverse complement strand
GCAGTGATGAGGCAGCAAAACCAGCATCAGGCACTAAAAAGCCATCTTTAATACCTCGTTTTGTCACCACAACGGGAAAAGGCAATCCCCAAAAAAGTACTGAAACCACCAATCAGAAAGATCCCCCGACAACAAGGAAGGTTGAGTCCAGAATCAAGACTCAAA
>NW_017803865.1:217055-218531 GCF_001625305.1 Branchiostoma belcheri | reverse complement strand
AACTCAAATGTTGAAGCTGCAAATGCAGTCTCAGTCATAGCGCCCTAACCAAACACCTTTTTATACTAATATTTACATTGGAAAACACCCGAGCTGTGTTTACAATGCATATATCCAGAGACAATTGTAAAATTTTAAATTATCAATGAAATTGTACAGTTTTACAGTACCTCATGATTCATTTGAAATCCTTGTATTGGAGTCATTAGATCTTCCTTGTACAGAACTAAGCGAGGGACTGTTGCCGGTGAATTTTGTGCATGTGGGGACCATTCCATTGCAAATCAGGAGCTGCCAAATTAATTGTCCTCTGCACATTCTGTCTCATCTGTTGATTTGTCAGGTCTTGAGTCAAAGGCTGATATTTTTGTATTGTACATGGTGTGAATTTTTGTGCTGTACATAGTTCTGGATGAGAGCGATCCTTCAAAGTCCTTTTGATATTAATGTCCAACACAGCAGTAGTAGGTAAAACAAATTGTAACAGACTTACAACTTAAAATGTTGCAAACCAGCCATTGTGACTTTTACTGGTCAAGATCTGAAACATGTAGTCCTGTGAAAAGGGATGATCTATGTGTTGACTGTACGTGTTGAGAGGAAAAAAATATCAACCCCAAGCAACATAATAAGAAAAGGAGAGAAAAAAAAAGCTTTTTATTGGTGAAACAATACACAACAAAACTGTATTATGATGAGATACTGTGCTTGTGAAAGAAGATTGCTGTGACAGGAAAGGGTGCCTTGTACATAGCAGGATCTCTGTGACTCATCTTCTGGCATCTCTCCTCCAAATGTTGAGAGATAACAATGAGGTGAGATGTGGTCAGAGGCATGTCTGTTTGGTTGTAGATCACTAGAAACATAATCAGAACAAATTAGCAATCTGTAGTCCGGTCAGTATTAGAGTGCATTGTGTTCTAGAGTTTATTGTGCCCAAACCAAACCAAACTAATTAGCTATGGTGTAGCTTACAACTAAACTTACATATATACATGTACAATGATTGCATGTTTCTTTCCATTCTCCTTTGTTGTTCTGACCACCCTGCATTTGACCTGTACATAGATCTGTGTGCAATTTTACTTCAAGTGTGTGTGTGTTTGTTTTTATGAATTTATTTCAGATCTATTACCGAAGCTTTTATTAACATTGTATCCTGAAGCTTCAATAAAATTTGTCTTTTAGTTTTACCACTAAAGTCCATGGCAACATCATATGCCAGAATTGTATAAATTTTAAGCAAGATTGAAGATGAGTCAGTACCTTTAAACCCTGTTACAGGAAACAGATGTAAGGAAATTGACATCCTGCAGCAAATGACCCTTCCGCATTATACTAATCTGATTTGGATAGAACCCTGGTGGATGTTGTCATTAGCTTGCATGCTTTTAGCACACATGACTGATGCTCTTCCAAGAGCTTTAAAAGCTTCTGTGTTATCTTTAATCAGTAGATTTTATGATCGTGGTACTA
>NW_017803865.1:199240-214235 GCF_001625305.1 Branchiostoma belcheri | reverse complement strand
TTTTATACTAATATCTACATTGGAAACACCCGAGCTGTGTTTACAATGCATATATCCAGAGACAATTGTAAATTTAAATTATCAATGAAATTGTACAGTTTTACAGCACCTCATGATTCATTTGAAATCCTTGTATTGGAGTCATTAGATCTTCCTTGTACAGAACTAAGCGAGGGACTGTTGCCGGTGAATTTTGTGCATGTGGGGACCATTCCATTGCAAATCAGGAGCTGCCAAATTAATTGTCCTCTGCACATTCTGTCTCATCTGTTGATCTGTCAGGTCTTGAGTCAAAGGCTGATATTTTTGTATTGTACATGGTGTGAATTTTTGTGCTGTACATAGTTCTGGATGAGAGCGATCCTTCAAAGTCCTTTTGATATTAATGTCCAACACAGCAGAAGTAGGCAAAACAAATTGTAATAACAGACTTACAACTTAAAATGTTGCAAACCAGCCATTGTGACTTTTACTGGTCAAGATCTGAAACATGTAGTCCTGTGAAAAAGGATGATCTATGTGTTGACTGTTGAGAGGAAAAAATATCAACCCCAAGCAACATAATAAGGAAAGGAGAGAAAAAAAAAGCTTTTTATTGGTGAAACAATACACAACAAAACTGTATTATGATGAGATACATGTACTGTGCTTGTGAAAGAAGATTGCTGTGACAGGAAAGGGTGCCTTGTACATAGCAGGATCTCTGTGACTCATCTTCTGGCATCTCTCCTCCAAATGTTGAGAGATAACAATGAGGTGAGATGTGGTCAGAGGCATGTCTGTTTGGTTGTAGATCACTAGAAACATAATCGGAACAAATTAGCAATCTGTAGTCCGGTCAGTATTAGAGTGCATTGTGTTCTAGAGTTTATTTTGCCCAAACCAAACCAAACCAAACTAATTAGCTATGGTGTAGCTTACAACTAAACTTACATATATACATGTACATGTACAATGATTGCATGTTTCTTTCCATTCTCCTTTGTTGTTCTGACCACCCTGCATTTGTCCTGTACACAGATCTGTGTGCAATTTACTTCAAGTGTGTGTGTGTTTGTTTTTATGAATTTATTTCAGATCTATTACCGAAGCTTTTATTAACATTGTATCCTAAAGCTTCACTAAAATTTGCCTTTTAGTTTTACCACTAAAGTCCATGGCAACATCATATGCCAGAATTGTATACATTTTAAGCAAGATTGAAGATGAGTCAGTACCTTTAAACCCTGTTACAGGAAACAGATGTAAGGAAATTGACATCCTGCAGCAAATGACCCTTCCGCATTATACTAATCTGATTTGGATAGAACCCTGGTGGATGTTGTCATTAGCTTGCATGCTTTTAGCACACATGACTGATGCTCTTCCAAGAGCTTTAAAAGCTTCTGTGTTATCTTTAATCAGTAGATTTTATGATCGTGGTACTAATTACTTGATGTGTCTTGCCCCTCACCTCCAGGATGGGGAGACTGCCCTGCATTGTGCAGCCTGGCATGGATACAGCAATGTGGCCCAGCCTCTTGTATCAGCCAACTGTAACCTGAACACTAGAAACAAGGTACAGACACCACAAGATGTGTAGGAGGCAAAACAGGAATGATCATGGCGGGACTGTATCAAATGACAACTTCAAACAAAATCACTTTTGCATGAAAACCCTGGTAAAGAAAATTTACCAACAATAGTGTAAAAATGACAAGATTGAAAAGGCTGAAATTTATCCTAGTATATCTTCTGGCACAACGTTGCCAAATTAAAACCTTCCAAATTACTGCTTATCACAAAAATACAATTACGCAGGAATAAAAAATAACAGATGGTGTATTGAGGAGCGTCAGGAAATAGAAGGCAATGTTGATAAGGTTGATGACACAAATGTTTGTATACGTATGATCTGCATGTGAACAGGACATAGTGTACATTTTTCTTGTTTGAATCATCATGTCTGTGAATAATTGACATTGACAATGACTACATTGTAATCATTAACCACAGACAATTATTTATAGTGGGAAGGCATAAATTTCTATGAGGAGATTGTACCAACACAAGAACGAAACTTTTAATCAATGCACAAGAAATTTCTACAGAACATTTAAAGAACAACAGAGGATGAAATTTCCTCTTAACACATCCCATGAATTAGTCTCAAAACCTCATACATGTAGCACTGAGTTTATCAATATTAGTCATTACTTATGTATCCCATAAGCCATAAAATCGTAGAACACAGAAGTTCTTGTCTATCTAACCATTACAACATCTACAGCATCAATGTTGATTCCTTGTTGCAGGATGAGGAAACCCCAATAGTATGTGCTGCTGTGCGTGGACATCTGTGTATCGTCATGTGCTTGTCAGATGCTCGAGCTCTCCTCAACATCCCTGACAAGGTATGTGTGCTCTTTAGTTTACTTTGTATATGGTTTTAGCTGTTTTAATATCAAAATAATGATACTCTAGACGTTTTCATAACTAAATTTGCTTTTTAGTTGTCAAAAGAAGCCTTGTAATAGGTGCCAACCAATTTGTTTCAAAAGTAATGCTCTTTAAAGAGATCTAGATACAAAAACCTGTTTCTGTTCTGGTCTCTATCCCAGAATGGCTGTACTGCTCTTCACCTGGCTTCAAAGAGACGACATGTGGAGGTCTGTGAATACCTGTGCAGAGTTGGGGCCAAAGTCAACCTGGCTGATAAGGTATCAATCCTATAGCACTTCCATTTGGTTAAACAGGGACATCACGTCAAGACTATATATGATATTGTGTTACATTCTATCATGATGAAAGGCCACAAAAAGTTGATTTTATGAATGGCAGCAACAGTTTAGAGAGGACCAGTTCTGTGGCTCCTCAGTGCAGATGTAATACAGTGTATGTTCATTTTACTTTACAGAAAGGCGACACTGCTCTGCACGAGGCTTGTAAGGAGGGCTGCTTACCTGTGGTGTTAGCTCTGTACATGGCGAACTGTGAACTGAACAGACCCAACTTAGTAAGAGGTTTATCTCAGACAACAGACCTTACATTGAAGTAACATTGCAGTTATTTGTCTGTTTACAATCATTTTACCAGTTTTGAACCGTGGAGAATATTGTGCAAGTGCCCTCTCATTTACATTCCAAATGTACATGTAGGATGGGATGACTCCCTTGCACACAGCAGCCCAGTATGGTCACATTGAGGTGGTGAGGTCCCTCTGTCTGGCAGGGTGTGAACTGCAGCACAAGAATATGAAAGGGGTGACAGCAGAGGTTGTGGCAGTGGCTAATGGACACGATGACATCTCAGAGCTACTGGGCAGGCTGAGAATGGTGTGTATTTCTAGCTTTTTTAAAGTTTTACTTTCTATGTGAATACTATTTTTCTTTGATTATTCTTACTAATTGTGTCTTGACATTATTTCTAGGTATAATGGTAACTTAATTTTTTAGTCAACCTTTTTATTAGAATGAAAAAGACCCATCCAATACTGATCAAGTGTGTTGACTGATTTCAGGAGCAGAGCAGGGAGACATACGTGAACCAACTGCTGCCAACAGATACACTGATGACAAGAGTGAAGATTAAGGTACAACATTTGACCTGTAGTGTTAGTGTCTAATCTTTATAATTACACATGTAACAGTTTAGTTGATAGACTGTTCTGCAGCTACAATTAGTCCCTCAGTTCCATCACATAAGCTGTCTACTAGTCTTTAAAAGTCATCCGCTCCAGCTGAGTCAGACAATATATGAAAAATCAATGTTGGGAAAGTCATAAGAGGAGCAAACTGGAACTAGAATAGGGCGGATTCCAGGCTACTCTCTACCCAGTGGCAGTGCCGGCCTTGTTTGAGAAATGGTCGGGGGAAAAGTTGTGAGAGGGTCCTGAATGTGTGACAGGGGCTTTACTATGATCAGTCATAAAAAGTGATAAATACATTTATTTATATTTATGGCTGTCTCTGTCCTGTCCTGTCCTGTCCTACAGTTGTTTGGGCACAGCACAGTGGGGAAGACATCCCTAATAGAGGCCCTGAAATGTGGTTACTTGAAAGGCCTGTTCAGAAGGAGGAGATCCAGCAGCAATGCCATCGGCCACTCCAGCAGCTCCACACATCCCCATAAAAAAGGTACCAGCTAGACCTTTATCAGTATCATCTCTGTATGCTGCAGCACAAATGTAGGATGTCTCTGATGAGAAACTGATGTATTTGTACATTTTGTGGTGCTGGATTTATATAGCAGGAAAATAATTCTCCCAGCTTACTATCAAGTAGTCACACCAATATCTAAATGTTTAAAGTTTAAAGAGCCCAAAATTTGCAAAAATGGGATTCAGTAAATAGGACCTCTTTTTAGAACCAGGAACTGTCCACATGTGTGAGTTCATGTTATTCATTTTGCCATGTGCAATGTAACATTTGGCATGTTCACATTTATGCCACCATGCCCTAACACTATTTTTGTTGTACAATATTGTTAGGGGATGTCATTGTCAATATTAGCAGTCCAGGAAAATTTAATACCAGTAGCATTTTCTTCAAATTTCTGTGTTTAAAATGCTAATTGACATTCCTTTTTTTTTCTTTCTGAATGAAGGCTTTGGCAGCAAGGACAATGGCTTTGCCTCCAGAAGCTTGAACCTGGACCCCAGAGCAACCCCACCCCATCAGTCCAAGACACGGACACAGTTTGAGTCTACCAGGGGGATACATGTGCAGCAGGCTACCATTCCAGGTCTGAAAATCTCTCAAGTTTCTGTATCCTAGCTATTCATTTCCAACATCTGAATTTGCGGCCCAGGTATGACATAAAGAACCGTAATGCAATGTACCTACTGTTATCCTGACTATTGTTTGTGGACTATCTACATTTGTATCATTATCATTGTGTCTCTATTTAAATGCAGGTGTTGGAGAGTTCAGCATCTGGGAGTTTTCTGGTCAGGTTTCAGTACTTTGCCACGTATGAACACTTCATTTGGGACATCTCAGCCATCCACATTGTGGTCTTCAGCCTGAAGGACACTTACGAGACCCAGATGGAACAGGTGTGCTATTGGCTCAACTTCATCCACACCGTCAGTGCAGAGAAGGACCCAATAGGTGAGACCTTGCACTACTATCTTTCTTTTTGGCTACCCAGACACTATTTTTCCTTTTGTGTTCTTTCAGTTTTCAGTACAGAAACTTCTAATGCATTCTAGTCAAGTTGCGAGGAACAATTGTTGCAAGTAGAAATACAGTAAAAATTTCAGAGTGTCAGATGTACATGTACAATGTACTACCTTTCCTTTTTTTCTCATAAAAGGTTTTGCAGCAGTGCCAGTGCACAAACCTACCGTACTCCTGGTCGCCACTCATGCTGACATCGTCAATAGTCCCCGAGCCTTTTCCGGGGAGTATGTGAGTGGCGTGGGGTCTGTCGTCTTCCACGAAATGAAGAACAAGTTTGGGCACCTCTTCGACATGGTGGAGCGGCTGTTTGTCCTGGACACGAATGCCTCACAATCCCGGGACATGAAGCTTCTTCGCACAACCTTGGCAGAACTAAGAACAAAATCTTGCCAGGTATGTGAAAAAGTACATTCATTCAAATCCTCACCTTATTTTACTCCTTAATGTGGAATGTTTTGAGAATATGATTTCCTGGATGACATTATTTTACTGTACCAACATATCTGTACTGTGGCAGTTGTGGTCTAGGGTTGCAGGCTCTAACATCTCTTGAACCCACTGCAGGCTCAGTTGAGGATGACAGACCTGTGCCAGCACCTGGTGACAACCCTGCCCTTCTGGAGGAGGATGTTCAGCACGTTCCCTGTCCTGACGTGGCAGCAGTTTCTGGACGGTGTCCACAGGGACCTGAACCCTCTGGTCAGCCAGGATCACCTGCGCGAGATCACTCAGCAGCTGCACTGTCTTGGGGAGGTCAGCCTCAAGGTCTTGTTTTTGTACAAAAGACATTACACAGAAACAATCACCCCTTGATAACAAGTTAACATATATCTATGACAAAAAAGTGAGCAGATTTTTCTACTAAATCTACGGTTTGATAACTATAGCAAATATTTTCAAATTGATAGTATTCAAGATGTTGGATTTTAAGAAAGCTTACTTCATATCAATATGTTGTATTGTACTGAAACTTTGTTGCCTTAATGGTACTGACATACTGAATACTTAACTCTTAACAGGTGGTCTGCTTTGAGACTGATGTCCTGCAAGACCTGATTGTCATCGACCCCAAATGGCTCTGCACCAGTCTTATTGGACAGCTGTTGTCACATGACTCCATGGACCAATCGTGTTTGGCGGGCTGTTTCAGCTTCAGCCATGTCCAGCTGTACTTCCCGGAGACGGACGCTGTCGACATCTTCCAGCTCCTGGAGGCAATGGACATGTGCACGCACTCTCCCCGGGGTGGGCTGTACGAGTTCCCCTGTGTCATCCATGGAGAGCCGGTCCATAACCTGTGGGAGGTGAGTGAGAGTGACAGCAGGAATCTGGTGTACGGCGGGGTGAGGATGCTGGCACCTGGCCAGGTGTGCCCTCTTCCAGAAGGGCTGTTCCCCAGGCTGCAGGTGTGCCTGCGAAGGTGCTACCAGATGGAGACAGAGGAGCAGCAGGAGCCGGTTATCCTGTGGTACCACGGCGCAAAGTGCAACATCAGCAGTGCAGAGGCCATGATCTCCCTGTCAGATGACAGCAAAGCTCTGGAGGTTGTTGTGCGCGGCTTGTCAGACTCCAGGAAGGAGACCTTCCGAATCTTGGAAGAACTGATGGGGATTGTATATCAAGTCTTGTCAGACGTGTACCCTGGTCTCTTCTTGGTGAAGCAAGCACTCAGTCCCTCCAACTCAAATCCCAAGATGCAAACATCACAAGTTATCCTTTGCCAATATCCTTGCAAGCCAAGAAGAGGACAGCACATTGAAACCGAATGACAACAAAGGTGTGGGAAGAGTCCTTCTCAGACGTCTTCTGTTTTGGGAGCGAGGAAGTGTTTTCAAGGGCATCAGTGGGGAGGGACATCCACGTGTCGTACCTCAGCGCCCACACAAGGAGAGAGCTGTGTCGGATGCTGGATCCCCCGGACCCCATGGGGCGAGACTGGTGCCTGCTGGCTATCTCTCTGGGCCTCATGGAGTCCCTTCCTCAGCTGGATACCTACAGCAACCCCCAGGGTAGCCCCACAGACAGAACACTGCAGCTGTGGGGCTCAGAGGAGAGCAGCACTATCGGTACCCTGGTGGACTCTCTGAAGACACTGGGAAGGAAGGATGTGGTGGATGTCATCATGAGCGAAGCACCCCTGTTTGTCCACCAGTCCTGGGACAATGCAACAGACTTCAATGCAAAGTCCTTCAACTCCTTGAACACTGTGGCTTCCAGATGAAGTCCTGAAGTATGCCCAAGTGCACTGCAGTTGTAGTCTGTACAGTGGATTGGCTGGTATGATGTTTGCTTTGTTGTTGCCATGCTGTGCTTGTTTCTCAGTAGGATCACATCGTACAGTATGGTTCCGAATCAACCAAACTAGTAAAGCAATATTTTCTGGGTGAATATTGGAATACTGAGTTATCACTTAGCACTAAGCATGCACCTGGTTCGAAACAATTGACATACAGTGCCAGTAGTGTCTAGCTTGAACCTGACTGTGACAGCATGAAGTATTGCACTGCAAATCCCTTCCTAACATTGGAACACTCCAGTTATACAGTGTTAAGTCTGTATGTAACTACTGTACAGTATACATGTACCTAAGGTGGCAACCCCATCTGTATATATAACAACAGCAAATTTATAAGATACATGCTACAGTCAGGTATGTCAGAAGGTAGTAAGCTCTCCCAGACTCCACTCAGGTGCTGTGTATATAAACAGGGCCAGTGCTTAACCCCATTCCCAAAGGTGACCCTCCTGTAGATAAAGAGACAAAGATTATTTTCTGGAACGTGTAAGATGCAGATGTTGTTGTAGTGCAGCACCTGTACAAGAAACACACATAGGAGTTTAGATACTCACACTACAGACTGTATGTAAGTACTAAAACATATTTGTACAGTCTTTGAAGGAATGCTCTCCCAGAATATTGTATGTTGGCATCATTGAGTTTGCAGGTACATTTGTACATGTAATTATGGTTTTGTCTATAAAAGATGTTATCAAGTACAGTAGTCTGTAACTTGACTACAGTGCAATATGTCTACCATATGTATTATTTTTGTTTATGTATATTGCTGTGGTTGCATTGCATCACCTCTATTTATATCATGCAATGCCGATGATACAAGTCAATGTATTATCTACTTGACTAGTACATATACCACATATATTGACAGTATGTTTTTTATTTATCTTATTATTTTGCTGCATTAGACATATGTACATCATAAATATATTTTATGCTGATGTTCCCTTTATGTCATTCTTAATCATATTCCAGTCATACACAATATTCATATGTAAACTTGTAAAGTAATAAATAATAGACAAACAGACATCATCTGAGTTAGCAAACAATTGCTCTTAAGAGTGAACAAGAATTTGACACATTCTTTTTCTGTTGGTTGCCTCAAAAATTAACAACTCTTCCTTAGTGCTTGGCAAGATCGTGTTAATTAAAAGCATCTGCAATCTGCTGCACAGATATTGTGGTTAGACAATAATCTTTGATTATTTATTTCTTTTGATGTTCAGTCCCTTTGTTACAGTGTAATGATGCACACCAGTGCTATTGGTCAAGAGAAAGCACATGTACTGTTCATATAGCCGCTACTTTAGTTTCATAATATGTAATGTACACTGGCTTGCAAGGTTGGACAGCATCTTCCCTTGCTTCTTTCAAACAGCTAGACGTCTTGCTGTAGAAAAATTAGCATTGGAAAAGTATAATACGTATTTACTTAAATGCTGCAAGTTTTATCAACCACTGTATTCTGCAAGTGGTTTGTACTAAATGTACAAGATCTGTGGGAGGATTGGACAGAATCTGGCAAGCACAATTGTATCTATTAATTACAAAACACAAGAAGCAATATAGAACTGTCTAGTCTTATGACAGTGGATCTGGGCCATAAGGAGTGTATGTACGTGTGGTGTTTCTGACCATTTTACAAGAAACTGTACACTTACCAACAAGATACACTGGATGTTAAATTTTGTTTCCTGTCACCATCAATAAACAGGTTACTTTGTGAGGAAATGTCAGGAGTCGTTTCTGTCAGTTGCATGGAACTACACTACATTACATATTTGTACTAATGTCAATTCAAACTAGAGTTCCACGACCTCATACCTTTGCCAAATAGTGTTAACCTTTATGATTAAGGAATTGTAATAGTTTCATCGTGTCATTGATCATGCAAATAAGATCGTCATTTCAAATGACTATCAAACTTATGATGAATTTGGCAGAGGCATCCAATTGTGGTAAGTAGCGGTATGAATTTATCGAGGGTCATAAATTTGGCAAAACTGTGAATATGGCAGGGGCAAAACGTTGGCAAGGTCAAGAATTTGTCAGGGTCATAAATTTCGCATCGGTAGGAATTTTGCAGAGGCATAGATTTTGCAGGTCATCAATTTTGCAGGGGCATAGATTTCGTCTCATTACAAGAATGAACTGTTCAGAAAATAAACCCTGTGCAAAAATGAGAGCCAGCAGTGTTTGGAACCGCAATCGTGAAAAAGGCGTAGACATGGACATGGACATAGACTTACATGTACATGTGCCTTACGTAACGTGGTAGTATGATAACTATTCAGAATCCTGACATTTCATTCGTCTGTTGGTGGCAAAGAAAGTGCCCGGTCAGGCTCATTGAAACGTTTTTAATCTATACACCAGATAAACACATTCATTTTTATGGTCGTTAAGTACACCTTTTTTCAGACAAAATTCTTATTTAGTAAATTCCCAATATTCTAACAAGCGTCCACAAATTTGTGACTCTATATTCGACGTCTGCCACCCGTGAAATGGTTCGACTTAAGTCGTGAATAATTAATTAGAGTCTGCCGACACCATGATCGAACCTACCTACCTGGAACGAAACATCGCATCAGCAGTCGTGCAGTCAAGGGTCGAATTGTATCAAAGCGACAAAGACTGTGAGTCCCCTCCGGATCCATAGAAGCCTTACGGTGAGTATAAGATGTGTACTTTTTCGTAATGTACTATTGCAGCTGAATCTATTATTTATATATGATACATCGTTTGTAGCTATCCTCATATCAATCTACTGTAATTCGTTCTACTGTTCTTCAAGCTAGATGTATATTTATTGTATGTGTCAGAATGGGCCGGCTGCCAGCTTAGCTTAAACTTGAAAAGATAGCATTGTTGAAGGCCTCAACAATGCTTAAAGTGCTCATACCTCAGAGATTACTGTGCTGCATTAAGTAAATCTCTTCAAATTCGTCGAGCTATTACATTCGGTGGTGTTTGGGGAACCAGATGAAATTACGAGACTTGACGTTACAGTCAATACAGAATATACAGAAACAAATAAAGAAATACACAGGAACATGGTGCCCAATATAAGGTTTCATATGGAAGCAGCATTCCCAGCTTGGGGCGCAATCCGCTGCAGCAGGAACAAGTCTTCCCGAAGTACAAAATATATATGCACTCAACACTGCACATGAACACGCCTTGTGTACCTTGCAATGTCGTCTGGTAGAATCGTGTTCTTAGGTTCGATAGGCTACAGATCAGTTAACCGGACGTCGACGTCCTGCGATCGTCGAAACTCATCTATACTAGCTTGAAACTTAAGCTTATCCCAATTGGAGTCCCCTACTTGAAGCATGGCACACATCGACTTCTGCTTCTCGTCTGTTTTGGCGCGTTAAGCCCTGATTGACCAAGGACTTTATGTCGCCGGTATCGGCGGTAACATTACTGCTACGGAAAGCATGTGTATTATTGTGCAAAATAAAATGCGATGTAGACTAAATTTTACTACCACGAACAATGCAAAGTAACCAAAATAACCAATTCAAGTGTATGTGCTTCCAAGAATCATTTTTGCAACACTTCTATGTAATGTAGATGGCCATGGTATTAACAATGTAACCCTGTAAATGAGGATTCCTGTTTGTAATTTACAGGGTGACCCTGTGAACAGACGTTGGCGGCTATATGTTAAGCGGTTTAACGATTTTTTTTGTATGTACATGTACTATGTTGTTTCTTGACCCACTGCGGGAGGAATATCCCCGGACAGCGGCTAAAGACAGGGACTGAAGACGTTCCATTTGCATATGCCAAAGGCTTTTTGTCATTTGGGGAGAAACAGACTCATAACGGTAGCGATGATTGCCTTAGCGCATGGTCGTACTTTGACGTCAGGACTACGTGTATTACATAACCATACATAAATGTCAGGAACCTGAAATCTTATTTGTCTGGTGATGAAAAAGTGCATGGATAAGTTCACTGAAAGGAAGATCTTGGAAAAAAAGTCTGTTCACAACACACACGCGTTTCATTATTTTTTTCTTTCATTTTTTTTGTTCAGATACTCATTTCATTTACAATTCTCAACATACCTACAAGCGATCGACTCCTATCTACTCAGGACGTCTGTGCAGCTGAGACTAATTCTGAAGACTCCTACACTAACTACAAACCGCCTCCGCAGACGCCTTATCGTGAGTACAAACTACCGCATACTCCAAGCAGATCATACGGTCGCCAGGCAGGATCCATTGGCCAGAGGAGTGTTCATTAGCTTCATTAGCTACTGGACACTCCTCATGGCCTCATTTGCATAATTTATGAGGAATTGCTAAAATAGCCTTTTTGTTATGATAAGGCTGTCATTGGGTGGAGAATATGATCAACTGATATAATGCATGCAAATAAGGCTCTTGTTTGCGAAATCAATGTATGATTCGTCAACCGGAAGGGTTAACATCATTTGGAGAAAGTACGAGATCGTGGAACTCTTGTCTGTACATACTTCGATGTCTATTTGTTTTTAGATGTGTTTGCATCATGTTATGTATGTATGTATGTCTGTAAAGTATGGGCTATTGAGCCTGAAATAAACAGTAAACATAACTTTGACAGCGATATCGATATTAGTATTGTAGGATCAAAATGAGGCCCAAATGTCCAGACCATCATGTTTTCTTTTGAAGCACAACAGCAACAGCTCATGAGCACTAAAACTGAGAAACATACACGTAGCTTGATTGGGGGGGGGGGGTTAAAGCTTTCTCACAACTTTATGCAGGGCGACGAATGAACATGGCTGAAGACATCACCACCCCTGACGTCACACCAAGGGCCAACACGAACGACGTCCCCGAAGGCTGTGTGACGCAAATACGTTCAGATACCCAAACACAAAGTTTGTATCCAGATGCGGCTGTTACACACGTGTTCCCGAATCCGACCTACGCATCAGGATGCAATTCATCTGAAAATGATGCTTACAACTCGATTCCTGTCAAAGATTACACTACCATTCCTGAATCCCAACATCGCCCCAATACATATCAGGGACTGGCTGACCCAGGGCACACTGACAAGGATGGAGATCCCTCCATACCTACACCTACCGGGTACAAGCGGCATCATGATGATCACCATCTGCCTGGTACAGCTGAAGCTGCAGTATGTGTTGACAACGGACAAACAATCAACATCACCTCTACCGATGTTGCTTCTAGTCCACGAACTGACGAAAACGATGATGATGACAAAACTTTCATCAGCGTTGAGGCTGAGATTGGAAAACCAATCGAAGATGACGCGGATCTGGAGCCATACGCTGTCGCACACGAGTTCCAGAATACGGCGTACGGAACAGCATGCAACACAGCTGAAAATGATGCTCAGCAGGCTGCAAACGATATCGCCAACGTACCAGTAAACCGACTCTCCCTAAGTGCATATCTGAGTTCCATACAAAACGCCCTGAACTGGAATCCGATTTACAGGCCAAACGTACCGCAACAAGCAGCTGGCCGTGAGTTGTCTTTTTTTTTTGGATTTCAATTTAGTTTCATATCATCTACTATTTTACCAGGAAGGACCACAATGTTTAGTGATTTTATGTTCGTTTAGAGTTTTTTTTACATACTTAATCCCGAATGGTTTAACATTTGTTAACCAATACCCATTTCCAATAGTATTTCCCGTCCATCTACAATGTAATGATTCTCGATCACTTTTATGGTCCTATTGTTAGCTAATTGGTGATTTTCCTGCATTCAACAAATCAGTTGAGGGTCATCCCTTGTAAATATCATATCTTCCTTCCTCCATTTCTGCAAACATTTTACATGATTTTGCCAGCAGCGGTCATTTTTGCTAACACCTTGACGTTCCTTTCCTATGTATTTTCAGAGTGTACTTGTGCCAGGGTTGGCGTTGCTGTTATAATATTTGCTTTGTCGGCGGTATTTATCTTTGTCGGGATCTGGTTATATTTCAACGACAACGTTCGGGACGTTAAAAAGGTAACAACACTTTTTTTTTCAACTACTTTAGTTTTTAGCAGTGCATGTATGTATGTTTGTAACATGTATGCCTCTTGTAACATCATGTTTTTACCATTTCAGGAAGACTGAAGTGTTATTCTTTATTCACATGAAAAAGTGTGTCTTGTGCATGAATATGAAACAATGTACTGTACTAAAATTTCCCCAACAATTCATCGTCTTTGTTTTGGCATTTCGATGGAAAGATTAATCCATGTTTAAAATTGTCACCTGTGCCGTTGTGTTCATGATGCATTATGTATTATGTATTAAAGAACTAAATGCTCTCCTATCTGCAGCCGACACAGGTTGTGAATACTACCTACACCCCTGGCCACCCTGCTGTGGACACTACCTACACCCCTGGCCACCCTGCTGTGGACACTACCCACACCCCTGGCCATCCTGCTGTGGACACTACCTACACCCCTGGCCACCCTGCTGTGGACACTACCTACACCCCTGGCCATCCTGCTGTGGACACTACCTACACCCCTGGCCACCCTGCTACCTACTACATTCCTGATGGTACAGTTGTCACCACATCACCAAATGTGTCCTCCCACCCAACAATTATACGGTTTGAACCGACGGGATTTGAACGGGAAGTAAGCACCGATGATGTTATTACACGTACACCGACACCATCCATTCAGAAAGGTATTATATTGCATATTTGTCTTTGTTCTGGCAGTTCAGTATTTCTAAATGCTAGGGCGTTGCTAGGATATGGAATGCTTCTTCTCCTCCTTCTGCCAAGGGATCCATTACGGTCACTCCTAGGCCAAATGATCTGAAGCACATTTTTCTTTACGTTTCTGCGCAAGTGTTGACAGTCGATGGTGTTCCATCACATATGATTAATTATGACTACCTCGCATAGTAGCTACCCATGCTGCTCTTTACCTCCATGAAATGTGTCATGGAGGTTATATTTTCAGTTGCGTTTATCTGTCCGTCCGTCTGTCCGTCTGTCCGTCTGTTGGTCAACAAGATAACTCAAGAACGCCTGGATGGATTGGTTTCATACTTGGTGTGTTGGTAGGGTGTGACGAAAACTGGAAATGATTAGATTTTGGTCCCCCTAGTGGCTTCCCTTGGTACTGCAGCGCAACTTCCGGTTTTGATATCTCGCGATCTGGACATGCTAGGGTCATGAAATTTTGATGGAAGGTAGCTCTCGTGCTTGGGAAGAAGTCATATGAGTTTGGGCCCCCTAGCGGCTTGTTCTGGAACTGCAGGGCACGTTCTGGCGAAATGTTTAAAAGCCAATAAGTCCAGACAGGAACAACATATTTTCATTATTTTTGGTGTGTAGGTAGCTGAGAGAGGGATGTACATAATTAAATGCAAATTATGTAAATGAGGACTTAATTTGCATAATTAATGAGGAAATTCTATAATTACAGTGTTTTACATTATACTACTTACATACATGTAATGTATGTAACCTATGGCAGGCGGAACTTCAACAGATACTTATTATGCAAATGATGACCTAATTTGCATAA
>NW_017803865.1:196971-199220 GCF_001625305.1 Branchiostoma belcheri | reverse complement strand
CACCTGCTGTGGACACTACCTACACCCCCTGGCCACCCTGCTACCTACTACATTCCTGATGGTACAGTTGTCACCACATCACCAAATGTGTCCTCCCACCCAACAATTATACGGTTTGAACCGACGGGATTTGAACGGGAAGTAAGCACCGATGATGTTATTACACGTACACCGACACCATCCACTCAGAAAGGTATTATATTGCATATTTGTCTTTGTTCTGGCAGTTCAGTATTTCTAAATGCTAGGGCGTTGCTAGGATATGGAATGCTTCTTCTCCTCCTTCTGCCAAGGGATCCATTACGGTCACTCCTAGGCCAAATGATCTGAAGCACATTTTTCTTTACGTTTCTGCGCAAGTGTTGACAGTCGATGGTGTTCCATCACATATGATTAATTATGACTACCTAGCATAGTAGCTACCCATGCTGCTCTTTTTCTACAATTGTTCTAGTTGATTGAGATGTATATTATACTACACTATTGAATACAGGAATAGAAGACCTATTGTTTGTGATATCATGTTTTGTTGCCTCTGTTCCTGTTTCATATGTTTATGATCTCAAAATTTGTTTTTCTTTTGCCTGCCTTGTTTTTTTTTGTATCGCAAAATGCCCATCGCATTAAATTTGGAGTCTGCGTAGGACGCTATCCATCAAATTTACTTCCTGTGGCCTTACGTGTTTTGGAAGTAACACATAAATCATGTGTAGATACAGATTCATTAAGCGGCATTAAGCTACACATTTGTTTTTCAACAAACACGTACAGATTGTCAAAACGAAGACTACGTTCGTTTTAACGTTGTTTGCTACAAGAGTTTTAGGGAGCTACTGACGCACGTTGAGGCTAGACAGACTTGTGCGACAGACGGGGGATTTTAGCCATGCCAAAGGAAAGTGCCACCAACACTCTAATCTAGCAGAAGTAGTATGGGGTCATGGGACCAGTTTTTGCCCGAAGGTTGATTGAGATTTCAAGTGAAATATAACAATGCCGATGTTAGTCTTCTCGCCTGGGGCAGGTATCAGTGACAATGTGGCCCTGGGTAAGCCAGCGTACCAATCAAGCATGTTGGGGCCGGGGATATATAGCGGTGATGCCAGTCGTGCCGTAGACGGGAACACCGATGCCGACTACCAAGCCGGTTCCTGTACACACACTGCGCTCGCAGGTGGTCAGGGAGAGAATGGTCCAAGCTGGTGGGTGGATCTTGGTCGACCGTATATGGTAAAAAGGTACGTGTACAGTATTGGAATCTCCTTCCAATACCAACATGCCGAATTTCTGACCAATTCATTAAAATGATCTTGATTCATAGGTGCGAAGACACTGACCCGGAAAAAAGAATTTGTCAGTATAAATCATCTTAGCAAAGGATGGCCTCGAACATATATGATATAAGGCTCCATTGTCACAATCACGGCATTGCGTCATCTTCAATATCTACAGAGTTGTCATCTTCAATCGCGGGGACTGTTGTCAGAAACGACTCAACCCCTTCAACATCCACATCGGGGATTCAGACCAGGTCAGAAAGAACCCCATGTGTGGTGGCTATTATGACATCAAGCTGGACCGGCCGTCTATTGCCGTCGCGTGTGGGGGGGATGAAGGGGCGGTATGTGGGCGTTCGTCTTCACGGATCCAACCGAATACTGACCCTGTGTGAAGTCAAAGTCTTTTCGGGTAGGCCTTTGCTATATTTACTTAACATGGCTATGACATGTGTAACGGTTGTGGGGACCATTATATAGGTATCCAGCCGTGTGGTCACACGTGTATGTTATCTAGCTATAACGTTACAATGCCATGGTATGATAACGATCACGGTTGTACTCATTCACCTTTAAGGTCCGTTTGTAATACTGCTTGGACCAAACACTGGGAAAAGTTGCTCATTTGGTCATGTGATGTCTATCCACCCTAATAGAACCAATACACGCAGCTTCTATGAGGAAGTGGCGCGACGACTGGCGTTGCGGTCAGGGTTACCCAGCAGAGAACGGTCACCCCGCTGAATGTGACCTTCGCGGTGAACGGCCATGCTGCTCCCCGGGAGGCTGGTGCGGGCCAGACTGTGACTGCCAGGGTTGTGTCGACTACAGGATCTTCACGGACACGGGCACAGGTCTGATACAACACACGCCTACACGTACAAGCACACTCACGCCAGCAAACACACACACACACACACACACACACACACACACACACACACACACACACACACACACACACTACGTACG
>NW_017803865.1:136275-194943 GCF_001625305.1 Branchiostoma belcheri | reverse complement strand
CATCACAATCCATACAGGCGTTATGAAGTTATGCTGACTACAAATGTGCGGAAACACACACACACGCACACACACAGACGCGCCAAAAACAATACCTCCATTTTTCATGGAGGTAATAACACAGGTTTTTGGTTTAAAACACACAGTAGCACCTTTGGCCTGGATATGGTCATGTAGGCTTTTCCCGAGGGAGGCTGCCTCCACCCCGCACATCTGTTTTCCCTGCCACCCTGCACATCTGTTTTCCCGGAAGTTCTGCTGCAGTACCAAGGTCAGCCACCAGGAGGCCCATATTTGACCTTGACCTTTGGCTTCCTAAGACCTACCAGCATACCAAATATCATCACGATCCATAAAGGCGTTCTGAAGTTATGCTGACTACAATGTGCGGAAACACACACACTCACACACACACACACACACACACACACACACACACACACACAGACGCGACCAAAAACAACTACCTCCTATTTTTCATGGAGGTAACAATACCTACATTTTATGTAGGTATACCTACATTTCCATGTAGGTAATTGACTAGAGTTCCACGATCACATGCATTCGCCAAATTGCAAATGTTTCTCATCGATTGTGCAAATAAGACACTCATTTGCATGAATCATATCCCCCGATGACAGTCTTATCTTACCTAGCAAAGAAAGCTATTCTAGGATTTTCTAATGAATCGAGCAAAAATAAGTTATGTTTCATGGTGTTCACTTTCACTTCCAAATGCGGCAGGTATGTATATATAAACTCACTGCCTTCAATATCTACAGAGTGGTCATCTTCAACCGCATGGACTGTTGTTCGGAACGACTCAACCCCTTCAACATCCACATCGGGGATTCCGACCAGGTCAGTGAGAACCCCAAGTGTGGTGGTGATCATCACATCGGCATGGGCCGGCCGTCCATTACCGTCTCGTGTCAGGGGATGAAGGGGCGGTATGTGGGCGTTCGTCTTCCCGGACCCAACCGAATACTGAGCCTGTGCGAAGTCCTGGTCATTTCAGATACCACATATGCATTTCACAACTGCTTTAAAGTTTGCAACTTTATCAACTGCTTGAGAGGTAGATGCATGCACTGACCATACCTAGTACCTGACGTACAGGTACGTTACATTGGGCCGTTTGATATTAAATGCCATCAAGAAATAACGTATCTTTATCATAAAAACTAAATCGTTTGTGCCTGTACGAGACCTTTGCATTAGGTATCCGTGCAACATAACCGTGACCAAATCCTACTCCGATATCATGTACATTTATAATAATGTTTTTGGTATACAAATTGTTATCGACATTTATTGAATACACATGTATGTATTAAGTAAAATTTTGAAAAACATTTTGGAAGGCAAATTATGCCAAGAGTATACGATATTCCAGATGTGATTGGGATATTTATGTATCTATTATCTATTTATCAATTTTTTGCAAGTTATTATACTTTTAAAGTCTTGAAACATAGTACAACGTACAGACCGTAGATTTCACATCTAGAACTTTTAGACAGACTTCGGAAGAATCTATGCTGTACAGACGCGCTTGTACTTTATGATCAGTAACCAGAATAGAAACAATATCTGCTATACATAGTTTGCTACCATCTTTCACTTTGTTGGATTAATTGTATGCGCGCATATCTATACCTCCTGACAGCTCACGCTAGAACCAACATAGTTGGTAATTTTAGCATTTTAAATGTATTTGGCAACAATTTCACAATAATTGCAAGTGTTCATCACTTTTCGTGTTATCATGGCAATGGGTTTCTGATAGACGTATTTTCAGTAATTTTCTAAATTCATCATTTCTTTATTTTTTCTGATGCACACATGTTTATATACATCAGTAACGTAATTTGATCTAACTTTAATGATGTAAATTCATGATTGATGCTAACTTAGTCGATCAAGATTGTCAGTCCAACAGGTGGATCCATGCTGGTAGCTTCAACATATATGACGTATTTTCTGACGTACATTTCATTTTAACGATGTTGCTGTAGCCACGGCTAACAAAATGCCTTAGCAGACGCGTACTTTAATATTAAATGAGACACGTTTTCTGTTGTATACGGCTTTGGAGTCAAAGAGAGAAAAAAAACACAAACTAGAGGTCGGAGACCTCATGCCTTTGTTAGAGGGACATTGTTCTAGAGAAATGAACATGTGTATTCTTTACTTTTTTTAATAATCAATTTGGTCTAGAGTACAAAAGAATATCTGTACTCCTTTATTTTATTCTACGCCACAGATTTACAGACGCGCACGGCCACATGTACCCCCCCCCCCCAAGTTATTTGACTTTGGACTCTTACTGGAAAAAAATAACTGTTACAAGAAATTCTGTTTGCTGTATTACGATCAAAGTGTTACGAATCACAAGGAAAGAATCTGAACAGGGCGACTACTGCTGTTTAGCAGAGATTTATTGCTGTTTTTATAACGAATATTCGAATAAAGACTTGTTGTTACATTATGTTCTTTTATTCGGGTTTTCTCTTTGCACTGAATTTTTTTTCTCCACATTTTTGTTTGGTGGAAAAAAATTCAGTGCAAAAGAGAAACCCCGATAAAAAAAAGCCTGAAAACACGCTAAAAATAACCCCGAAACCTCTGCTTGGAGAGTATGTGTGTGCGTGCATGCGTGCATGAGCGAGCGAGCGCGTGTATGTATGTTATGTCATATGTGGTTTAGCACTATAACTAAATAGCTTAAGATTAATTGAGATGAAACTTGGGTGGTGGGTAGGTCTTGATGTGACCTCGAAGTTGTTGATTTTGAGGCTCCCTGGAATCTTGATATGGTATTGCAGCGGAATTTCCTCAGTTCACTTCAACAGCGACATCTAGCGACAGTTGGCAAAATATATTATGGCACATCGGGCTGCAGGGTTTGCCCATTGTTTCACCGTCGCACGGTTGCGATGTTGACACCACAGTTTTCTCAATAGCATTAAGGTGCGCAGGCGTCGAAATGCAAAAAAAAAATCTGATAGAAGGCTCGTTTAAACACTACTTCAGTGCAAAACGACGACGTCATCTTGTCGAGGAACACTGAATATACCCCCTATGCGATGAGTGGTTAGTGCCGCCGTAAGTTTTCGGTCAAAGGTTACTCGGTTGAGCGCCCGCTGACAGTCACAGTGCAGTGCAGGTGAGTGTCAAAAGGTTGTCGTCTTGTCAAAGTCCATTTTCTCCCCCTGTAACGTAAAGGAAGCGGTTTGGGTGTTCTGGTAATGTATGATGGTAAGTTATAACATAGAAATGTGAATGTGTTCTCCCTGCTACCATAATTTTTAACCTGAGAGATACCAAACCGAGGTCATGGAAGAATACTTTTACCTTGAGGACTTGCTTTTACTTTAGATGGCCCTAGGGTTAGGGTAGACTCAGAAATTATCTAGCTAGCAGGCCATGTTATGCCTTTAGACCTTTAACCCACTCAAGTAACTAGCTCAGGTGATTGGAGGAGAGCTTTGAGGATTCTTCGAATGGATCAATTAGTACTGTTGGTTCAAGGACATTATACAAGTCTGTACAAATAATGTCCTTGGTTGGTTCAAGTTCTAGTCAAATATTCTACCCTCTGACCAGGTTTTCACCACGAAAGTACATCTTTAATCGTTTAATGTTAATCTCCAGGCAGATACTGTGGGGCAAGAGGAGTCTATATTGGCCTCCTGTAATCATTGTTTGGTGGCCAGCAGTTACAGGAGGCCAATGGATACAGGCTCCCCTTGCCCCACAAGGGATATCTGGCTGGAGATTACACCTGTGTTGCATGCACCCTTCCCAGGACACCAGTGGGATGGCATTGAGAGGAGTGAAGGTAGTGGAGCTGGCAGGGCTGGCACCGGCACCGTTCTGTGGGCTGATACTGTCCGACTTTGGCGCGAAGGTGACACGTGTGGACAAGGCCAGAACAGCCATGTCTATGGACATGATGGGCAGAGGGAAGAGGTCCGTGGCGCTGAACCTGAAACAGCAGGAGGGTGTGGGTGTGCTCAGGAGGATGTGTCAGAACTCAGATGTCTTGATAGAGCCATTCAGAGCTGGTACTTAATATATATATCATTTTCAGAAATCTGACTTCTAGTACTGAGGCTTTTGACAGAACAGTCACAGCAACAGCAAAGCAGACTTAGCTTCTAGCTGCAAGCATCCTTAAAGTACAGCTAGCTGAAGTAGAGATGCTCATCAGTTTTAGCGTACATTCCTCATATTTGTTGAAAATGAATTTTAGAATACTCTGTAACCTCATTCATATGACCTCTATATACAGATTTGTTTTCCGGGTGTTTATATACAACATTGTATTTCCACATACATTTACTAGTTCAGTAGTTGCACAGGAAGTTAGGTCAAAGTCAAAAGGTCCCAGAAAAGATTATCTCTACAGCTGTGTGTGCATGTCTGTTGCATAATGGGAGCCAGTGAGAAGATGCTTAGAGAGAAAGAGCAAGAAATTCACAATAGTGGATAAGAAAAGAAATTCACAAAAACTTGAGATATGAGATTTCTTGTTATGATTGCAGGTGTGATGGAGAGACTAGGTCTGGGCCCTGACATCCTCATGAAAGACAACCCTGGTCTCATCTATGCACGAATGACGGGCTTTGGCCAGTCTGGTCCCTTCTCTCAGATGGCTGGACATGATATTAACTACATCAGCCTCTCAGGTACATTGGTATAGCCTGGATATCGACCTTATTGGGAGCAAACTAACAATGCTGGCATCCAGGCTCTCGTTGTAGAGCTAGATATAGCATTTAGGTGACTGATCCTATTTTGAAATTGTATTACAAACTACTCTGAATTAATTTTTGTACTGTTGTAGGTAGACTTAATTGTTGTGCCATGATTTCATAGCAAACATGTATATAATTATATAGCTACAGTACAATGTACTAGATTGGGCTGCAAGTACTTTCAATATTGTTAGTGTCTTCCCAGAGTGTAGCTGTAGGATAGAATTGTCAGTAATGATCTAACTTGGCTGTAACCTGGAGCTGTGCATTTTGTTGCAGGCATGTTGTCCCGCCTGGGTAGGAAACATGAGAACCCGATGCCACCATCAAACCTGCTGGGAGACTTTGCAGGGGGAGGTCTGACCTGTGCCCTGGGTATTGTCATGGCCCTGTTTGAGAGGACCATGTCTGGCAAGGGGCAGGTCATCGATGCCAACATGGTGAGGAGACATTAATTGGTCAAGTCTGTTCATATTTTGAACCAAATATACATGTGGTGCATAACAGCTTTGAAATTTTTAGCATTGCAGGTACTGCAAATCATGAAAATGTTTTTTTATGTTTGCACTTTACGAACCACTCACACTGTAACGTATCCAAGCTACATGTAAGACTCTGCCCTGGGAGCCAGACTAGTATCAGTACATCGGTTTTTTGGGGGCCTTTATGGAATTAAGCCAACATAAAGTTTTCTACAGCAAACTAGATTTTTGTTTTCCTTTTTAGGTTGAAGGAGCTAGCTATGTCGGATCCTTTATATGGCACTCAAGGTTCCTGTACAACCATGGACGTGGAGAAAACTTGCTGGACACTGGGGCACACTTCTATGAGACTTACAAGACAAAAGACGGGGAATATATGGCTGTAGGTGCCTTGGAGCCACAGTTTTATGCAAAGCTGCTAGAAGGTACTGTACTTAAAATTACTATGTTTGCATGTAATTTTAAGCAGGAATTAGACCTCACATAGCAACTAAAGAATATGGCCTTATACTGCAACCCAATAGCCTTATTCTATTATATATATGTATGCTCTATTAAACTTCATGTAGTTGAATGAAGTTTGAATAAAAATTAATATTTAGTACTTCATCATCTTCTCTTATTCTTTCAAAATCTAGTCCTCTTCTTTTTGCAAACACATCTTTTTTTGAGCTATCCAGAAAATGTTACTAGTAGTAGTACCCGTACCAAGTTTTGTGGCTTTTGATAGGCATTACACCTTTCTCTTGGCAGGTCTGGGACTGACCATTGAAGACCTCCCACCTCAAATGGACCGTGAGAGTTGGCCATCCATGAAGGAGAAGTTTGCAACAATTTTCTCAAGCAAGACACGGGCCGAATGGTGCGAGCTGTTTGATGGGACAGATGCCTGTGTCACACCCATTCTGTCTATGCAGGAAGCTCCAAATCATCCTCACAACAAGTCACGTGACTCCTACTTGACCAATGAGGATGGAGGAGTACAGCCACGCCCTGCACCTTTGTTGTCGAGGACACCAGGTGTAGGTGGGGTGGGACCTCAGCCTAAGATTGGCCAGCATACCAAGGAGGTGATGGTGGAGACTGGCTTCAGTGAAGAGGAAATTCAGAAGCTTGCTGAATCTGGTGCAGTTGACCTTGGGGGAATCAAATCAGCCCTGTGAAGACCAAGGCCTGCTCCACACAGGAGTTTGACACTCCTTTGGTGTAGAGTATAATGTACTAGTAAATATAACTTGCCAGTATTATAAGACAACGGAATTATATGGCTATTTTTAAGTTGATACAGTCAGACTGTATGTTGACTCCTCTTTGATTTTGTCTGTTACTATTGTGTTAGGAAATCTTTGGAGAAAGAAATAAGGAAAATCATTACTACACAATCAGCTGGTGAAAAAATAGTTTTAATGTGTCAAACTTGACTACATTGTGGCATCATGAGTAAAGGAATGATAACAGGAAAAGATAAAGTATAATTGTTACAGTAAGAATGTAAGAGCCTACTAGTATAAGGTGTACATATTTTTACTACTAGTAGTTTGCTGTTTGATTGGATTGTTGATTGATCTGTTATGACCACTGGTAGAAACTTAACTTTGGATACTTAGGCCTTGATTGTTACATATAGAATAGATTACTAGTATTAGATTTTGAGAAGAAATATTAACCAATATTCTTGAACCTTCATACCTCATCTTCATTTTTTAATAAATAGTAACCACAAACCTTGTATTTTTATTTCCAACTGTAGCTTACATCCATGTAAATCCTACCACAACTGGAGGCGTACCTCAGCAGTGCCCTGTGCTCTGAATGCTATTAAATTTCGGTGAACTATAACATACATGTATCTTTAAACTTTTAAGTCACCTTTAGTATCAGGTGAGGCCTTGTTTGGATCCTAATATATTTATTTATTTACCTTTATCGTAAAATAAATAGGAAATAATTATAATTTTGCCACGACTGCACATACACTCCAATAATGTTGCATCATTGTAAGAGTGAATGACTACCGGTACAATGATTTAAAGTAGGAAAGGTCTGTCTTCAGACAGTCTTAGTCAATTTAGGAGAAGAGCCTTTCTGCAAGTACATGTATGTTCACGGGGTCTTCAGAACTTTGAAACTTTAAGAGGAATAGAACCTGACCCAAAGTGAGTAATATTGAAGTTAGAAAGGTCTTTAAAAGTCATCTCTGTACAACAGTGCTTTCCATGAAGTATGTTCACTTTAGAGTCTTCTCAAATTTGAAGTATTAACAGAAACAAGACATGACCCAGAATTTCCTGAAGTAAGCCAGTATTTAGGTTTGCCTCATAATACTAAGTCATTCTTATCAATAACTTTCCATCTGAGCAAGCAACAGCTCCATATCATCCTCTTCACCAGTCCCTCCATCCTGTACACTGACTGGAACCATGTGTGCTTCCCCCTAAACAGGAATAAGTCAATCAAGTTCATAGTATGATATTTCTTGTGAAAAAGACAAACTTTTGTTTATAATAAACTAGAAATTGTTTACTGGAGTACCACATCACTTTCTGTAAATACAAGAGTAAAAGCCTTGGTGGATCTGACACCATAGCCCTTCAACTCTTGTCATTATGATAATGTTTATGGTCTCTATTCTGAAAAAATTAGGCATCTCCTTTTTTCCATCTTGTTTTCTTTGTACTCTTGCACTATATTTAAAGTCATCTACTAGGTTCTCCATCTACAGTCATTAGGAACAACAAACTTGTGAAAGAAAGCAAAATCAGGGCAAAGTGTTAATCAGTTCATGAACCCACCTCAGTACTGTTCGGTATCCCATCAGGCACAGTGTTGTTGATTTCCACGGCAACCTTCTTGTTGTCCATGACGATGAGAATGACCTTCTGAAAGGCATTCTGAAGAGCACGGTTGACTGCAGTTTTCATAGCAGCTCCAATGAGGGAAACTACATAGGTGCATGTTTGGAAAAAATTGTGTCACATACAGAACAGTGTCTCTAATATATATACATGTATCTGGTATTCTGCTGAAGAGAGGAAAAAACTTTTTTCATGAGATCTATGATACTAGCCTTGCACAGTCTGAAGTAGACCTCTCCTTCAGACAGCTGGCTGGAGATCTTGAGCTTTGTGTATACATGGTATACATGTGTGTTTAACTGCCAAGGGATAAACCAGTAATGAGAGAAAAAAATCAAATGATGTTAGTAATGCAATATTTCTGTCAGTGGAACCTGGTCACTTTTTCCTTACTGCAAACAACTGTGGGTATTCATCTTCTATTTATTGTTATGGACATTGATTTGTAGAAGCACTGGTACTGCAATTTGTTATCTAACAGTAAGGTGGCACTGATGAAAATTCCTGTACCAATGATTACCTGACTTCCTGATTAATAACCCAGTGGTATGTTCACTAACCTCTCTCCTCTGGTCTTGTTGGGTCTATAGTCTTCTCCCCTAACCCAACCCCTCCACAGGAGAGGTCCCAACCTCTGATCTCTATCTTCATAACACAGATGTATCTCAGGGAGTTGGGATCGTGCTGGGGTGATTCTGGGTCTTGGCCAAAGGATACAACATGTGAAGACCAGCCATCAAAACCCAGGAAGTGGTTGGCAAGGTCCAAACATTTAGAGAAGGGGAGGGGAGAAGGTTCTCTCTTCTTCATCTTGGTAGCATGCTGGACCTGAAAATATATATTTTTTTAATTAAGAAATTTAGAGGTGGAACAATATTGAGGTATGAAGTTAGCAGTATATTTGATACCATAAATGTCACGTACAGGGTAATGTTTTATTGTCACTTGTTAACACCATAATAAATGTGTACTTCAATCGTACCAAGATAGGCTGTCTCCCGATCAAGTACTTTCCGTTCAGGCCAGCTCTTGCTTTGGCTGCATCTCTAGCTAAGTAGAACTTGACAAAGGCATAGTAGTATGACCTTTCCTCCTGCTGCCCCTCAGTCGCTGTCTGAAGCCGCACAGATGGCTTCACCTATGATGATGCAAATTTGCATGTGAGGCAACCTTCATTAGGGTGTCTTCTGATAAAACGACATCTCTTACTAGTACTTATGTTAGTGTGACAGTATATGGAATAGATTGGATGGAGTTACCATCCATAGTTAAACATAGCATTGAAATTATTTGTATAAAAGACATTAATAATTACAGGTTCTTGAAATTGACCGACAAGATGACCACATTAAATAGATTATTGCCTTACCACATGAACATCATTGATCAGTCCATATGGCTCAAAAGCCTTGCACAGTCTGAAGTAGACTTCTCCTTCAGACAGCTGGCTGGAGATCTTGCTTACATACAGGATCTTATCACTGGTGTAGGGACGTACAAACTCGACAAGTTCCAGGGAGGGAACATGTTGCTGCTTTTCTGGACCCATTCTTTGGCATTCTTCTAGTTCTAGCATGGGATGAAATTCGAAATTTCACATTCAATAAATATTCTTTGATTCACAAATGAATTTGTAACATTATTATTCGTGCCATTTGAAACATATCTGGAGAGCATCTTGGCAAATTCCAGGACAACATAACCAATCTTCCTGTGTAATACTACGTGCCATCATCAATGTTTCTATTATCACTTAGTTTATGCTCTTTTCTTGACAGCTAAGACAGTTAAACAAATGTATTAAATATTGCTTCACTCACCCCATCCGAACCGACCCGCCACTTCTGCGGAATGTTACATTTAAGTATTGTAGGTGACATTTTGACGGTAATGTTTTCGGAAACCAGCAAACATATGACAACATGTTGAATTTTTGCTAGCTAAAATAAATTATTTATATCAATACTGCTAGCAGACTATTATTATAACTTTCGTGGTATTCTTATTTATGAAGACAGGATTATATATCCTCGATTTCTGAGACCCCCCCTACCGTCAATGGTAACTGCGAAGATGGGGGGGGGGCATGACGGGTATTTTTTTTTCAAGATGGCGGCAGCTGGTGTTGGAAAGGTGAGTTGGTCTCGAAAACGGTACTTTTCTGTGGGATCTTGGATTAAAATTGCTCGCCTTTTAGGAGGGAAATCTAGCTAAAGGTTACATTGATTCGACTGAAGCATTTTAATTGAGCCATGTACGCCACACTGCCGCCAACACGCAAAGCTTCTCTGGTTGTCATGGTGCGACTAGACTGGGATATTTGGTTTACCCCCAGCATCCCGCTCGAAAATTTTGAAAATCATATTTTGATAAAATCTTGGGCAGGTAACGCAACCACTAACGACAGTTTCATTTTCCCGAAAGCCATGAAACGCCGTAATCATCTAGTTGAAGTACCGCCAACAGATGATATATCAATGGAAATGATTATCATAATTTTACATAACACTAACAGTTCCATTTTACCATGATTCCAACATAGGTTCTGAATGGTACAGACAAAGCAGGTAAAGATAAGGATGTCTGGGTGTGGAAAACCAGGACTGAGAAGGCCAGGAAGACAGAGGTGCTGAGAGAGATCGACCAACTGGAGCTGAAGTAAGACTATTCGGAAGGAGTTGGCGCTTCAGATAAATAAAGGAACATTAATAAAACATCGTCAGATGATAGAAAATCTACTAATTTGCAAGCAGAATGGAGTATTTACAACAGACATTCTAGTAATTTCTTTCTTGGAAGTTTGTATATGAGATTATGACTTCTATCTAATATTAAAATTATATAACATAAAGATATTTAAGATATATATTATATATATACATTGTATATGAAATAATATATAGAAAAATAACACAAGCTTAACGTTCAATTTTTTAATGGTTATACTGAAGACTGTACATAGTGTTTCTAACTAGCTAATACATGCATGACGATGTACTGTCTTTCAGAATCAAGAACTTAGAGCGAGAGAAGACCACCCATCTGTACAGTAAACGCTCAGACTTCAGACAGCAGTTTTGTGAGCTGGAAGAGCTGGAGATGAAGGGCAATACAAATAGGAAAACAGAAAGTAAGAAGTCTACATGTATATGTCATATACATTTACATGTCAGGGTAGAAGATACACTCTGGCAGAATTGTCTGTTCTACCAACTTCGCAATCACAGTAATGATTTATTTGTGATGTATATATTGTGAAGTACTCTGGTCACTGAGTTAAGAAACATTGTCATTGCTCTTTGATGCTTGGATCAGTGTGACAGTTAGTATTGACAGTGTAGTTTATGGCAAACTTTATTGCACTGTAAAATGTGCCAACTGAAACTGCATATTTTGTTCTTCAGAGGTAAAACTTAGGCAACAGCTGGACAAAATGAGAGGAATGGTGAAAAAGTTTCACATACAGCTGAAGGATGTCAAGCCCACTCCAGAATGTAAGACTTGGTCTATTTCAGTTTTTTACCTTGTCATATGTTAACAAAGTTTGTATTACTTATACCTCTTAACTGTCTGTTAGTGGCATGTAATTAAAGGAACTACCATGACCAACATCAGTGACTAGGCAGTCACAGTTGGCTGATCATGAATATATAGAAATATCAGTTGATTTTGCTTGAATGTAAAAGACCAAACCCATAGGACACAAACAGGAAAACAAAAATTCATGACATTCTTGTTGTTGTTGACCTGGCGCATAAAAACATTTTGCTTATTTCTACAGTTTTGGAAAAGTTAAAGGTGACAATGGAAGAAATAGAAACCACCATCAGTGCATTTAAGGACCAACGTAGAGTGGAGTAAGTAACAAAGATCTTGTGATTTTAATGACACAGATTCTAAATACACATGTACATGTAACCTCACTGTTTGCCACTTCTATATATGTGAAATATATCTCACTGTTTGGCATCTCCCAGCAGATGAGCTGAACTGAAATTGTGAAAATAAAACCGAATCAACACTTGCAAATGTAGACTATATCTTGTAAGCTTTATAAAATGTCTGTCCCAAAACAAGTCTCTGTTCAAGTCATTTATGCATCAACGTACATGGATGCAATTATATGAGACCTTGACTATTTTTCTATATTAAGCAATACATTGTCGCTGGATTATTCCAGCTATGAGGAGTTACTGAGAGATGAGAGGACGTTGACCCAAGAGGTCACTGCCCTGGAGAAGAAGATTGATGCCTGGGCACAGGGTCCCGCTGGGGTTGCTATGGAAACCAAAGGTGCTAAAGCCAAAAATTTGTCCCTCAAGAACAACGTCATGAAGGATCTCCCACCAGAAGTTGCTGCATTTGAGGTGAGTTTTCCAGTTTTGGGTAAATTTTACAACATAGACGTCTTATACACACTTGGTCAGTGTTATGTGAGTGTATGATATGATGCAGTGCATTCCATTTCTGTGTCCTGGAAAGGATCTAATGTGTATTCATCAGTGTGAATGTCAACAATGTTTCCTTCCTGCACAAATGGTTGATTGGAAATCCTAGCCAGTAGGTTATAGTTATTTTTAGCATGTTGTTTTCTGTTGCAGAGATTCTTGGCTCAAACTGGTGGACATCAAGGTGGATGGGATGACTATGATCACCAGGCATTCCTCAAAACTAGGAGCAAGTTCAGGGTAGATTAACACCATTTGGACATACATGTACATCACTAGGTTGAACTAAACTTTAGTTGGACAACTACATGTACATAGTTTTACTGTACAGCTTGTTTTATGGCATGCTGAAAAGACTTACACAATACAGAAATGTCATGGTGTTTCAAGACTACTACAGACTTGCTTATTTTCGTGGTGACTTAATTTCACAGTTGGAACAGTTCTATAGTAAAATAATACATGTAATACAAAATATAAACCATTCTATGTATATCTGTGGTGCCATGATTTTACATTAACAGGTCACAGCAAAAACTGCAAAAAATAAAACTACTGCAAACTTTTGAGATTTACAGTGTGATACACACAGAGAAGTTAGACTTACTTAAGTATGTATCCAACATGTTGCCTATATGTTTTAGGGTAAGGCTGCATTTCTAGATGAAGCTGTGCATGCCTGCCCTGGGAGGACTATAGGAGATGTAAGACAGCACGAGAGTTGGTACCAGGAGTATACAACTCTCAAGGAAAGAAAGAAGGAAGCCATAGCCAACTGGAGAAAACAGAAAGAGGTTCTTGTCTTCTCCTATTTTTTTCAGTTGGCATGTACAGATAATTTCTTGATGACATTGTGTATAATCTAGATAAAGCATATCAATTACATTTTTCAGCTGATATGGTGAAATTTTCAATTCTATAACTTATCAACCTATTACTAGATGAAGGTCAAAGGGAACATTTCTGTCAACAGTAATGCTGTAATGATTATCTTTTCTCTTGTAGTCAGAAAAAGAGGAGCTTCTGAAACAGGCTGATGAGGACAGTAGCAGTGATGATGAGGAGATGCTGACAGCCAGGAGCAAACAGATGGAGCAGGAGAGAGAAGAGAAGAAGAAACGACTCAATGCCTGGAAGGTAAGAGTAACATGGAAAATGTGGTCCTGTTGCCAATTATGAATTGTGAAGTTTTTGTATGCCTCAACCAACATGCACCATTTCCCATTTGCAGTAGTAAGATGATTTATAACCCTTTCTAGGTCACAGTATCACTACAGTCTCTGGCCTGCTCATCTAAAATGTCTTTGAAGCAGCTGTCACACAGTTGATGACCTTTTGCCATATTTATAGATTGGTAGAAGGTCAACAAATTTCAAAATCAGCAGAGAGCAGCTGCCAGAGATTCTTTTTTCACCTTGAAATCCAGTTAGTGTTACATAATATTATGACATAATATACTTTATGAACACATGTTTACAGGTACAGAAAGAGCTACAACGAGCCCAAGAGGAGGAAAGAAAATTGAAGGAAGAACTTTCTAAAGCTAAGCATCAAGAGAAGGAAAGAGAGAGACAGGTGTGGCATTTTTTGTGTGTTTAGGAACTTCTGCCGTGCCAGAAAAATCTGTTGTTGTATTAAACTGTAGTACTGTAGTATTGACAACATTGCTACCCCCAGTTCCTTGAACATGAGATATATGTCCATGTTGTAGGCTGCTGTGAGAGCCCAGGTGGAGCAGTACAGGAGGCAGAGACAGGAGGAGGAGGAAGTACTGAGAAGGGAGCAGGAGGAGCAATATAGGCAGGACAGAGCCAGGAAACAGATGGCAGTAGCAGAGGAAATGTCTAGGTTTCAGGAAAGGGTGAGATAGTCAAGCTAAGAAGAGATGCCCAGAAATGGTCCATGTGGCCTTGTATTGAGCAAAACGTATTAAAAAAAGTCAACCCCCTGTTGTAAACCTCATAATTATAATTTGTTGATAATAAACAGTACACATGGTTCTGTTCCAATGCCCATGAATGACACATTAAACAGGCTCCATTAAAACAAAATGTAAGGGTGAGGGCAGGGACCAAACAGTTTTTACATGGACAGTTTTTGATCCACATCTTTCTCTCTTTTGCCCTTCTCTTTTCTTTTATGGCTTCCATGCTCATAGGACCAGAAAATGGTAGAGGAGAAACTGGCTAAAGAGAGAGCAAGAGAAGAAGCTGTAAAAGAGAAGAACAAAAGGCTGGAAAAGCTGAAGGGTCAGGTGAGCTCCATCCAGCAGGGTTTGAATTTGCTTTGTAGCTCTTTCTATTGAAGGAGAATTTGTAAACTTGCGTAAGTGCTAATGAAAATATATAATAATTATAAATAATCATTATGGCATGCATAATTAACATAGCTTACTTGTCTGTACAGCTGTAGATATTACCATGGTTTCATTTCAAGAAACTTGGAATTGCTGTCCTAGGTGGAAGTAAAGGTTGAGAGAGACCTCAGCAGACTGTACAAGCCAACTGCACTGTGGAAACAGAGAAACAAGGAGATTGGTGCCACTGGAGGGGGAAGAGTGTTGCACATGACTCACAGGTGAGTAGCACATGAATGGTCACAAAAGTCATGATGGTCACATGATGATCACATGATGCAGGCAAGTAACACACCTGCAGCCAAATCATGATCACATGACAGATATGACAGCTAAAATGTTGCCTAAAACTTAGTGCCTTTAGTGGGAAGAAAGTGTCCAGACTTTTGGTGTGTTGCAAGTCTCCAACAATGCCTGCACCAAAGACTGGCAAGTTGTTAGAATTTGTTTGCCTAACACGCAAGCACTGCGGTGATATTTGCATGCAGGAACATTACCATCTGTTTTGACTAATCTTATTACGTGCAATTTTTTCTCAGCTGTTTGGAAGTAATTTACACACCATCAGAAGTACGTCTACAGGATTGAGCAGTTTTACTTTAAGAATAGCAATATGTGATAACAGAGGGTGACCCTACAGTTACACAGTCACCCATTATACTGAGACGTCTTGAAGCTTATCTGCAAGGAGCATATGTTGACCTTTTCAGCAGACGTTATTCACATTTTTGGGGGTATATTTAAGGGTAGAATTTGAGGAACAGAGATAGAGAGAGAACTCATATTTGCTAGTTACATGAATACAGGTACAGGCATGTCTTTCTGCATTGAGCATTTTTATGTTTATCCACACTTGTACTGTAGCAAATTGCTAGTACACTGTTTATAAACACTCTGATTGATAGTTCTTGGTATTCCAAGTTACATGTACTAGTAGGAGGTAGAGGCAATGCCAATAATTATATATGAAGACCAACCCACATACATGTAGCAGGGACATCAGGTCATTGACCCCTAGGACATATAAGCTGTAGCTGTCGTCTTTTTAGGCTTAATGACAATCCTAAAAGGCAAAATGGGAAGAGGTGCATGTCAAAGTGTGTGTGAAATCCTGGCAAAAACATACGGGTAGTTGGGGAAGAGATAGAATAGCATAATAACAAAATAGAGGCAAGGGAAAGTTCTGAGTATCTTCTGTTTATAGGTTTCCTTCAGTCCATTCCAAATTCATTGTGATCTTATATTTTTATGATCACCACCAACAAATGATCTTCTAAATGTCACAAGAAAGAGAAAAGATGGGAAGATGCAAAGGGTCATGATTAATGAACTTAACAGTAATCTGTGTCTCCCTAAAGTAGACATGCAAATATCTGGTAGCCATGCCCCCTGGTGGCACTTGACCTCATTGCAATGAAATATGCTAAAAACACGGAGCCAGAGTTCTGACACTTGGCTGAATATCGCATTGCTTCCATAGCTGCCACATATTCCCCTGTCTGGCACAACAAATAGACAGCCTTGTGCATGAAGGTCTGGTGCAACATGCAGACCATGTACAAATATGTATAAGATGTGTGATTCATTCTAGATTCCTACACAGGTGGTCTGTTGTTGTTTTGTATTTTGGTACTTGTATGTGCCATTCTGACATCAGTACAGGTTATGTCAAAAACAGTCAAATGCTGGAAATAATAAACATGCACCATATAATAGATATGTTTTTCCAGCACATTTGGAAGAAAACACATTCTTTTCTTAAAAGTTGGTCAATTGTTTACAATGTCTTGATATTCTTTTACAGCCAAGTTAGGCCACACCGACTTAATTTTATGGATGACATCCTCTGAAGATCACCAAACTAGTGCGCGCGGGCGAATAAATAAAAATTCCGACCCAAAATAAAAATGCTACTAAACCACAGGGATACAAAGCTGGTATTGCGCAGTACATAGCGACGTATACGACAAGCCAACACATGCTGGCTTTTTGCGGAATTTATTAATCGGCACAGGTTCTTGCCGTTGTTCGGTAGCCAGGGTGCCATCTGATCCAGAGTTACAACCGGCTCCGTATTGTCACTAACTACCATGGACTAGAGTCCTAGTGTAGAGGCCTAGAGCGTGATCTTTTTTTTTTTTTCTTTTTTTTTTTTTTGAGAACAGGCGAAAATCAATGCGCGCGCGGATGTCATCCATAAAATTAAGTCGGAGTGGCCTTACTGATAATTTCATATCACAGTTCCAAACATGACGTAGAACAAAAGCCTAAGATTCAAGCACCTAAGCCAAGGGAAGGCAGAGGAGTGAACAAAAAATTACAACAGGCACGAGGTTATTGGTTTGACCAGCAGGGTCATAGGTCAGCACATTAGTTGTAACTGTGGTGTTGATGCACCTGCTCCTGCTGGGGGAGGGTTTCAAAGGCAACAGGCACGGTGGAGGGCCAATTGACACATTCAGGACATAAACGTGTCTTTAAAGGGTTATATTCTGGGCACAGCCTGTAACAACTGTACTCCACAAAAATGTTTTCCAATGCTTTACATTTTCACTCAGCCTAAATAAGTCTTGCAGGGTCTCTTGGCTGCATGTTTTCCTAAACATTACCTGTGTTGATCATTTTGCTTTCTGTCATATAGTCCTTTGCCATTTACGTTTTATGAAGTTTCCTTTGATGTATCAACCATCAAACATCAGCAAAAGGCTACTAACCTCCAAATCAGTAGTACATGGCTGTGTTTGGTACCGCTACAATATCTCAGGGTCATCTATCATACATTATCTGCAGCGTGCTATCGTCAATCTGTTGTGTTTCCACCATGTTGTATATGTGTAAGGTAGTATGTGTAGTCCAGTGGTTAGTGACCTTGCCTCTGGAAGTCTTGCACCAACTGTAAGTTAAAAGTATAATCAAGATTGTCTTTTTTCTACTTGATGTTATAGATACTACAAACAGTGTACTATCACATTTTTGCAGTTTTTAAGTTTGCATTTTTACAGTGACTCTTGACACCACTCTCATTACCACAAACTCATCACACTGCAGAGATTTGTTCTGCCTTACACTGTATCAGTAGCATTGTTTCAGACACAAGCTCAAAGATAGAGCCCCAGAATTTAAGTACATGTACTAGGACTAGAAGTGAATTTACAGAATTTCTTTTCATTACAGAGCTGTCCCCAACTGGAGACAAGGTGTATAACTTCATGCTGCAAGCAAGAACATCACATCATGATCAAGTTACAGTGCTACACACCTGATTAGCAAGATACCATTGGGATAAACATGCATACTCTCCAAGCAGAGGTTTCGGTGTGTGTGTGGGGGGGTGTTTTTTTGTGGCCCTTTCTACAACTCTATGTTTCTCAAGTAGTGTCATCCATGATTTCTTTCATTTCCCACAATCTATAATTGAAAGAAATTGCTACAACTAGTACTAGGGAAACTGACCAAAATCTCTTCTAACAGAGTAAAGCATGCAGACATGCAAGGAAACATTTGCTGCAATACTTAGTCTAGCAGATTATTCCTGTCAATCTTTTACATCCAATTCTTGAGTCAGCTTCATTTAGTTTTAGTTGTTTATGATGACTAAAGGTCTGTAGATAGACAAAATATATGCTGATAACAGCTGTCATAAACATCATTGTAGACAAACATTTGATCTCAGGAAGTTGAACATGTTTGTATGAATATTGTGCAATAAAAATATACATGTACATATATCTGTAAATATTGGGTGAACCATTGTTTTTCATAGAATTAGGCTACAGAGCAATATTGCTAATATACATGCCAATGGAATCTGTATCAGACCAGATTTTTTAGTCACGTTAATCTAAGTAAATGTTTGAGCACATTTTGAGTCCAGCAAGTCTTTTATTATCATGTATGGCTATGGTTGAGGATTATCATATGGTGCAGATTCATTTTGTTTTGTCAACCTAAGATGTGGAAATACATGCCCTGGTGTATGAACATTTTTCATTATGTGATTTTGACAATAATTTGTTAGGATGTTTTGTGAAAACATTTTATTAAAGCTATGAATGACTTGGAAAAAGTACGTTGGTATAGAAAATATGCTTACAGCTATATACAGTTTTTGGATGTTTTGCAACGTGAAATGGAGCTGCTTTGTAAAAACATTTGTAACCACAAACCCCCAGACGTCAAAGTAAAATTGATCGGTGCACTTGTGAAAACATTTGTCTTTCTGTAGAAGGGACATGTCCACAGATAGAGAGCGATTATGTGAGGCTTTGAATGTCAAACCATCCGTAGTTCATACACAAGAGAAGCATAGAGGCAGCGTCGTCTAAAGTGTGTGTGATTTAAGATTGAACTTCCAAGATAAGAATACATCATTTCGGATATAAAGTAGTAGTTTGCATCCCTGGCTTGTGAAAAATACGGGTAATTTGATACATTTCGGTTGATCCGTGCATAACGTGGGAACAATATCTATTACCTTGGAGGATTGATGTACAAATCGTGTTTTGATGACACCACGGGTGAATGGTTCATCTATGTCATTCACGTGATGTATTTCTCCAGAAAACATAGATAGATCATGAACGCATGATTTAAAAGAGATTACACAATATATCTACGAGGAAACATTGCTGCGAGGCGGAGTGGCTGCATGACGAGCATACTTAAGATGATAACGACCTTGCTTAGTATTGTGGATGTTTCTTTTGTTGAATTCTCTTTCTTCCTAAACGTGAATGTGTAATCTTACCAACATTAGCCCAACAGCCATTAAGGTTGAGAAAAACGGACCTAGGCCTATATTAATATTTATCAATGGCTTTGTTAAATGAATGTGCATTTACTTGTACGAAAACGATGTATCCAAACAGCAAAAGTGAATGGGGAATTGTTATCATAATCGAAAATAAAGATACCACAAGTGTCAAAGTGACACAAACGCGGCGGCATCGGTTTGCCGACTAAAGGGCTGGGATAAGATTGGAACTCCGATCCGCTAGTGGGGATTAAAAGTCTCAAGTGTTCTCTCTGTTGCTGTCGTTTGCCGACATTCCTTGTTTTCCAACCTGAAACTAGTCGATCTCAAGCGCGCCTCTGTGGCTCGCTCTGTCGCACTACGATCTGGCAAGTAGACGACAGTCCACAGCACCATCCGGCTATGGTAGTGCGATGTGTGACGACAAATTGTGAGAAACGTGTTCCGATGCAATGACTTGTTGTTGCAGTTCATATCAGGTTCATATGCTGACGCGCCAGTACGTTATTTATTCAGTAGGAGGTGATCGACAGACGCGTAAGTCTCAGAAGAAAGAATGTTGAAAGTTGTCAGATAAAGAATCTAGAAAAACTCCGTGCCATTCATGATTAGATATACATGTAGAACAATATTAATGACTATTTTCAACCGTCGTGCCATAAGAAGATCAACGGTATGTCTTCATCGTTCATACCATGAGCAGTTCAACTATGACACTGGCCAGCCTCTGTCTGCTGCAGTTTTCACTGAGTTTTCGAGGAGAGTGTGTTTCATGCTAGGAACACAGCCAGGGATACTACATCTTCCAATGGTTTTCTAGTTCTGAGGCTCCAACTACTATTAATGGTGATCAGAGAGAACACAAATCTGTTACATGGAGTCACTCTAGGAGTTCAATGATGATGGCGCACAACATGGCCACTTTCGGCCGGCTAGCCCCTCCCTGCTGTTTTCTTCTCAGCCTTTCGCTCATCTATATTTGCCGAATCTGAATATAGAGAGACGGACGTCAAGTCTGGCACCGTGTGTTATTGTTAACCGTGTAGCACGGGGATGTTAAAACGCGACAAATATGATTGATGACCTTCATAGATTCCGATAGTGCCCATGGCGCGAATGTAGGCCACAGTGGGGCACCCATTTTAGAGCATCTACGTCAGAGACCTTCAAAAACAGAAGACGCTTCACTCGTGTGCCACGAATTGAAGACACCACTCTTGTGGACGTGGCGGCTTGTGATTGGACAGAGTCGCGGAAAGGATGCGCTTGATCCTTGCCCGCCGGTTGCCCTTGGTTACTGAAGGAATCGACTGATCAAGGTTCATGCGAAAGGCTACGGTGTGATCCGGTATCGCTTACGGTGGTAATCCTCGGTGTGTGGTAGGTAGAGTCCGGACGCGCTAAGCCAAAGGCTCACTCTAATTGGTCTCCACTGGAAAAGGTACCCAAGTCTTGCTAGCTGAACACCCAGCTGCAGCCAAACCAGAAATTCCAAGGTCTGACTTGGACAGCTGTGTCCTGTGGCTTTAACGGTTTACTATAAATTGACACCGAATAACCTGTGGGACGGCAGGGCCTGTGTTCGCTGGGAAGCTGCCGATCGGCGGAGCGTTTTAGTGTTGCAGCAAATTCTTCTAGCCATTCCGTGCCACCAGGGGTACTTTTAGCAACGGACTAATCACCAGGCGTGCCTGAGGGTCGGCTGTAAGCCGCGGCGGCTTCGACTTGAGAAACACCGGGGAACACCTCCCAGCCGGAGACCAAGGCTTTCAGTGTGCAGCAGCTAAAGGATTCTGCGTTTGTTTTGCGTCCTGATATTTGGCCGATTGAACGAGCGTACTGTAAGTGTAACAGAAAGCTGTAAGGAATGCGTTAACCGCTGCCGGATTGAAGAAAGCTGTCAGAGCAACCGACAAGGCTGCTGCATCGTGACGGAAGGCTTCTGAGATCTCCAACACTTTCCCGGGAAAACATTCTTCAGACTTGTGGTCCCTCAGTACTCGTAAGACCGCAACGATGCCCGGAATAACGTGGTACCAGTGGATCCGGCCGTCCGACATCCACTTCACGGCCGATATGGTCCCCTGCAAGTTCAGCAACGGCTCGGACATGCTGGAGACCTTCAGGCAGCTTCTCTTCAACGAGATTAAGATTTCGGACATACCCAAGATTGAGGTAACAACACGTTTTGTTCATTCATGATGATCAGACAGTTTGTGCTATTTCAGCAACCTCGCGTATGATTGATATTCTAGTCATGTATCATCGGTCAACAACATGGAGCATAAGTAATTTTTATGACACCTGATTAGTAACGTAAAGACAACATCGCTCGCATTGGTAGACGAATCTTTGATCGATGCGTGGAACTTCTTAGACTAGTTCTTTGGGTATATTTAGAGGTTCGAATTTAGAACGAGCCATATAACAAACTTTCTCCTTAAAACAATTTCTGCTTTGTTTTGTGAAAGTGACACGCATATAATTTAGAGTTGTTGAAAGGACCCCCTCGTCTATTGTGGTCTTAGGCAAATTAAAAGAAAAATATCAACCTGGCCCTCTCCTACATTTATACACATGGTCTAACGATGTGACTCATCAACATACGTATCAGGTCCTACATATATACATGTATGCCTATGTCACAGAGGGGCGATGTATATCTTATACATTTTGTATATCTTATACATTTTCTTTACCTTCTTTTCAACGGACTATTTATTTTTGTCCTCATGACCATAGTCTATTATTTTGTTTCCTCGTTCATATTTATCCTACCTGGAAACAATATATAGTATCATGTATGTTATTAAAATCTGTATGATATAACGTGTTATAATAATAAGAGTTGGCTCATACTTTTTGCACTGTAGGAGGGTCTTCGTGAAGATGTGTTACCAGGACAAAAAGGATGTCGACAAACAAGGTGACACATAACTGACGGTGTTTTCTATCCCGTAGGTTATCTACAAAGACGGCTCGTGGTGGGCGTATTTCGGGAACAGGCGGCTGTGGATTCTGCGGGAGGTGGAGCGGCTGGGACGGTGTGCCGCCGTCGAGTGCATAGTCCTCCCAAAGGACTTCTGTAGCGACGAGAAATGGCTGAAAAAACTGAAGAACCGAGACGAGGGAAATTCTGTTGGCGTTGAGAAAACGGAGAGGTTCGACATCGAGTATCAAACCATCATTGAGGCATGGCGGAAAAAGACTATCTATGGCATGGACGCGCCGACTCAGCTGGAAGTCATGATGGGGAAAGAGGGTAAGTACTGCCGTGTGTCAGAGAAGGTGGCACAGTGGTTCCCAGACCCTGGTCCTACCTACCGTCTTTTGTATTCTTCATCAATATGGTCTATCGTCGGATATTCAAGTAATTCGGTTGAACATACTTTTATAACACCGGGCAACAGGGGCAGTGCAACTATGGTGACAGGTTTAGAAAAAAGCCCCCCCCCCCCAAATACATTGAACGGTTACTCGGTAACGCCTGAAATGTAAAGCCAGATAAAGACCATTTCTAGTAGGTGGTCAGATGAGGACATGGAGGCAGCTAATTTGGTATCAAGGTTCTGGTAAACAAGAACACGACCCTCAAACGTAGCACACGACAGAAGAATATTTTGGTCCAGGCCTGATGCTGAAGGTACACACGGTTCACTCCGGACTGACACGCGAGTTACATGTAGTTAAAGAACCCGAGTCTGGAGACATTTCTGTGTCCGCTGTATCACAGATCCCATTACAAGCAGCTCTATCTTGGTCTCTAAGATTAATGGATGGATACAAAAACAGAAACTCGTATTTCAAAGCCATGCTTTAACCAATTAGTAGACAGATAAATCGACCTTAATCATCCTGATGGTAGTAAGACTTCAGGGAAACATGTCCATACGAATGAATGGTCTCCTGAGTGGGCTGTGACATGTACGGACGTGTAGACAGAATGGTGAATCTCAAAGTTAATGTAAAGTTAGAATATATAACTATAGTGATTTGAAGAAACGCTTCTATCGACTTGATCATTTTAGCGGGTAATGTAGGTTTACCTCCCTGTAATATTAGAGATTAGTAGTTTTATCTTAATATACTGTATTTTCATACATTGCTGCGGAGAGTCAGTTCACTTTGCGTTTGTCGTGACTTGTTTTTGGTGACAAAGTCACCATCATAGACAGATACTAGTAAGTGAATCTGTTCATCTCAAGAAGCATTATCAAACATTCCCATATTTGTTTATCTCTACCTGGGACGATCGGAAGTTCTGCAAGCAAAAATACTATATTGTTAGCAAGCACGATAAGATATGTACTCATACATCGACGTTGATCTGATATCATTTGGACCCTTAGCCACGCAGTGATTGCGTGTATAGCAGTAGTGAGCAATATAACAGCGTAAGCAAACGTGCTGTTTTCATGTCTGTCTAAATAGGCCAGTTGAAGGGGTCAATGTACTGGAGATGTCAGCGAATAGCTCGCATATCCAGCCAGCGTTGATGGATCTCTGGGCATGTTCCAGCATCACATGGAAAACTGTGGAAACGTACTCGGGTTTCACACCCCGTCTGCATTAAAGCGGTTTTAGTTTTGGCTGATGCAAAACTGTCTTTCCCCTGCCCCAGCCTCACCCCGCACGTTTGGACTGCACGGCTGTTGAAGGGTGGGCCTGACGTCCCGCGGATTGTCTTGGCATCATGCCGAACAAGTCACCACGGAAGTTCGAGGTCCTCCATTTTGGTCGTATATTCTGAAGAATAGATAGACCACAAATCAAGACAAAAGTCAGTCTCAGCCCTTCAACTTTGTGGTTCACCGACAAAACAACTAGTTGACGTCAATATTTTTAGGTAATATCAATAAACAAGTCGGATTTGGTTGTAATAAAATACGCCATTAGTTGATGGCACAGCGTTTCTCATAGGAAGATCTGTCCCTGCATCCAGTCTTTCTTCGTGATTATGACAATGACAAAAAATCGTTTGCAAAATCCCATTCTCTTATTTTCACTTCATTCTATCGATCTCGTACGGTATAAATAAGACTGTCGACTCAAGCTTTCCAACTGATACTGTAAAAATGTGAACTCTACATTCCGAAGATTATCGCTGGCGGGAACCTAGTTGCTGATCGTTACATATCTGTAGCGCAGAGATCACTGGCGCCATCGCTCTTCTCTGCTTATATCATCACTTCGTCCTGCGGGCAGGTTTGTGTTCTGATATACTCGGATAAAAGTTAACAAAACTCCACTGTTCCTACCTCACACGGGGTTTGACTTAACTCGACTAGACTCTCTACTCTCAATACTCTTACAAAAAATGAAGAACGTAAAGCTCTCATTTCTTGGGGATCAGAAAAACATCTTGCATCTCTGTGGGGATCAGAGAAACATGACAGGATAAGAAAACCCCTGACGACGAGGAAACAATTACGTTGTCTGTGTCCGTATGTGAGGGAATTACATCTAACATTAAGGGTGACCTGCGTACATGTGATCAGACATGTATATAATCAGTGCGACTTCTTTACTTGACCCAGATATCACAGTGTGGCCCTCGGCACGGTTGCACCTGTCACTCTTTGTACCAGTGAATACCAAAAGAGACCTGAAAAACGATCTAACTGCCCTGGCCTAGTTATAATGTTGACTACAGTAATATTCCAGTAATAACTTTGATCGTCATGTTATCTGGTCATCGCTGACATGGCTGACCTATTTACAGGATTTCATCTGGCTGGATCTGGTTTTAGTCCCAGAACCAGCCTGTCTGCGTCCCCGGTACTGTGATACCGGGACCCCGTCACCCGCGCGACCCCGCACCCGACCTGTACATGCGTCACACCGGCTCATATGGCGGGTCCTACGTCACAGGGTCGGTCAGTAGATGGTCAGGATTACCCTGCCTCCCTTTTCCCTCACATCAAAAGACCTTACATAATCCTTCACTCCTACGGTTACACCTCCCCGGATCAGCCAGCCCTGATATCAAACCTAAACTTGACAGTTACCCACAAGATAACGATCTAAACTGACATTGATGAGATAGAAAGGATCGTATTTTGTCGCGTGTTGGACTGTAAGGACCAGCCGGATCCTGGGGGATGATCTGCTATTGACCCTTCTGTGCAGGCCACACTCATGGTGTGGTGTGTATTATGGTATGCGAGTCTGTTGGCCCATAGTAAATTAGATTCCCAATGTAATTCGTGTACTTTACACTGGAAACTTTGAACTTGGAATGACACCGGGACGTTCGAAAGTCTAATCAAGTTTAAAGCCAAACACATGTACATCTTTACTAAAGGTATGACCGTCACACATCTACTTTTGTTTCCCGACTAATGGAAAACACGCCTTTACTTTTCAAGAAGCAACGTGTTGAAATACCATACCTAACGTTTATGAGCCTTTCTAAACCCCATGTGTCTTTCAGATTCAAAGTCATAGTTTGATTAGAAATTGAATTGACCATGTCGTTTCTTCTGGCTTTCCAGCGGGCAGCCCGACCCCCCGGAGCCCACGTGACAAGGCGTTCACGTTCCCCAACGGTACCGGCACAAGCGGCTCCGCCACAAAGTCAGCCACCAAGACTGTGGGGCAGTTCTTCAAGGACCTCGTGCTATGCAGCGTCATCGTGTCTACTAGTGCAATCGGAGCCCTCACCATGGTCAGTTATTTCATGGGGAACAGTCTTGTTGCAACGACGATGAAGAGCATTCTCGCTGAGTTGGACTTCCCCTTTGACTGGGCTGAAGAAGAGTGAGTTCTTCCCCCCGAGAAGGTTGGGATAAATGACAACCTCCGTAGGTGTGTTTTAACGGTGCCGTCGCGGGCACAGGGCAGGATGGACCGTAGTTTGGAACAAACAGACAGTCGGTACTTGGGAAGAAAGACTGGCCACTTGGCTGAGAACTACGGACACAGGACCACGGTTTGAGCACCACCTGATGTACCACGCAGCGCTACGCACAGTATGGCACAGGAAAACAGCTACTAGTGCTCAGGACGACAGTCTCGACAATATAGTCCTGCTATTGTCCAACAAGTGCCGAACAACATAATAAACTGAGACTGATGTAGGACCGTTCTTTCGAGCACTTCACCCTGTGAGAGCATAGTAGGTCCTGATGAATTCTTTCCCCTGTTTTGTTTGCTACAAGCCCCTTTAGTCAAGAGGAACTTGACTATCCGCCTGCATAGAATGGAACTGATTGAGCCTGAAGGCAAGGAAGGAAATGGTTATCCGATATCAAACACAAACAAACTACAACAAACATCAGCTAAGAGGCTTGTTCACTAGCGGAATTATATCCCATACGATGTGCAAAGTCAGGACATGTACATATAGTCTTCATTTTTATTCTTAGTATCGTTCAGAAATGAAGTGAGATGTGCAAGGTCACACCTGTACAATGTGTTTCGTCACATTGCATTAGCATCACCATCCATCAACATCTCTTATCATAGATAAGGTTAGGTTACAAGATAATACCAGTGATAAACTAACCTTCAACTGGTTTGGGTGAAATGGGTTTTCTTAATTCATGATCATGTCATTGTTCAAATAATAGACAAACCATTACTAAATCGAATGCGTCAAATGCCACGTTACAACTCCTTTCCACTAGAGGCTACCACTGACCAGCGGCTGACAGCGACCAATTTGGTACATAAATCAACGAATTTCAAGATTTGATTTTTAAGTCATACTTTTGTGTCGTGCATTATATTCCAACAAGAAAATCAATGGTCACACATAACCAATTCTAGGCGCTAAACGGTCGCTCAGCGATCGCCGTCTACTGGAAGCCGCTCTGACTGGAAACTTATATAAACACATTTTATTGTTGTTACTCTCTTTATGTAGTTTGCCATACATTGTACCATGTGCAATTGTCGTGCAATAAAGTTCTATATAAAAGGGGAAATTGTTCTGTCGGCAGTGCAACAGAGTTATATTTGCCACTGCCGGGTCGTGAGGCTACTCTGACCATCAGTAGGCGTGAGAGGCAGCGGCAATAGTTGGGATATTTGACCGAGCAAGAGGGATTACGATGGCCTAATATAGCCGTGACACAGATAAAGCTAGCAATTAGCGGTGCCCAGGAGAACTGCATCGAACAAGACTGGGATACATGGTGACGATATCTTCGCCGGTCTAGTTGTACGTCCCTTTCCAGATTCACACGAACCAAACTGTACTTCGCACGACTGTTAAATATATTACTTTAACCGACTCGACTTTTCTCGAGCTGCAACACGTAAATTCTCGCGAGACCAACTACACATGCATGGGGGACAGTGGGGACGTATGTGGAGTTCATCTTGCACAAACAGAAGAAGTCTCTCCAAGTCGAATAATAATATTACAAATACATTTATCATGGAGAATTGTGCACGTGCATATGAACAAGATGCACATATATGTATACCCCATCATTATACCAAATCAGTCAAGATATGAACAAAATATGAAGAGACAAACTGTTTTGGTCACAATGACAGATATATCGATAGTCGTTACTCCTTTTTGTGCTGTAACGTTAGTACCCCGTAACTATCACACGTAGTAACACTTGTCGGTAGTGTACCATTGTATCATAACATCCTAACACAAACCAAGTAGGTAAATCTCCTTGGACAAACCTGTACATGTCCTTATGATGATATGTTTCCTGTATGTGTTGTCTGGTTATGTAATAACAGATGGAATGGTGTTGATGTGACGAGAAGGGTGGGAATGATAGGAACGAGGAGAGAGCCTGTTGAGGACACGAGTGTACTTATGTCCTACATGCAGGGTACATGAAGTCTTCGTTGGAGCGATTTTGTTCTCGATCAGTCTGCGTATCTGCAGTTATGACAAAACACGCAAGCCAGTGCTGCTGACAAACACCATCGCTCGACTGGACGGATGCTTGAATGTCAGTGGACGAGAAAAGGTGCCGAGTTGACTGATCATGATCATTTGATGTAGAAAAGAAATTCTGAACATGTAAGCACCAGTGGCCAGCACAGTTTTGAACTGTTGTTTCATAAGAGCTATGATGTTTGTGTTGACGAAAAACTGTAACCTCAGATTGTATAAACTTAATCATAGTACATGTGATATCATCACTGCCTACTTATATTCCATCCTTAGAGAACAGCCATAAGTTATACGTATTCAACAATACATTTAGTACATGTATTTGCTAGTACTAGGTCAGGATTGAAAGGACGTCAGTTGGCCTAGTCAACTAGGAGAATGAACGGCCCCGATGTTTATGTAGTATCGGATTCACTAATATCATTGGAATAAAAAAACACAAATGGTCTCAGACGATTGGATTCCTCACTTTGTACTTTTATCACGCACGCGCGCGCGCACACACACACACACACACACACACACACACACACACACACACACACACACACACACACATAGTACCCCAACGACACACTAGCCTCTTGCGATTTATTTCAGAACTGCAAAACAGTCTCTGTAAATCATTGAACATTATCATTATCGTACGCACGATACATGCACAATCAAGCAATGAATCACATGGCCAATCTAAATCCCCAGGCAACCGCGCGCCTGGGCAAAAGATTAATCGTCATTGCCCTGTGACCTTCGACAGGAAGAGCAGGATTCGTGCAGTCTGGTCAGGTGGTTTTTAAAAGCGTCGCCATATTTTTCAGGATTGAAAAGGTGTAAAATAACATCCACAACCACCGCGCCCAGTTTAAATCGTCACAAATTTTGTCCCGCGCATGATCATTCCCCTCGGGGCGTGACGTCTATATAATTTGCATAAAACCAGTTGAGTGAGCTTGTGACGGTGTGGCAAGGCGGCCCCTTCCTCCCGACACTCTGCATAATTGGGCAAGTGTTAACCGTCCCTGGCATTCCAAGACAATTTTTCCAGAAAACCGGCATCTTTTTGCAGACTCTGAGGCAAGGTGAGTTTCGCTGGTTTCCCTTCCCTTGATTTTAACTGGCTCTGACGGCCAGCCGCCGGGTCTGTAGTGGTTTAGTTGTAAAATGCCATGCCTTAATGCCCAGGTAAACCCGCCAGGTATGGCTACAACTTACGGGAGCAGAACGGGTCGAAGGCGTGGGCCAGTGTGGTGGCCGTTTCAGCGGCCGCCATGATAGTAGTACTATAGGAGACCGTCTGGTTTAAATTCTCGGCTTCCCCAGCCCGGGGTTTAACTGGAACATGTGGCGGGAGATTCCGGCACGTCGTCTGCTCCCGGTTTCCTGCCAGGTTTCCTTACATACTTGCGTGAGCAAACACAGTAGCGAGAGTGGTCTTCAAATTATTCATGCCCTGCCCTCCCCCTTAACATTCTTCTGGATCTAACGTATAGACCAGGTAAAGCCACCTGGGCCGGCCGTGGATACATGAGTTACTGTAACATTGTCAATTCCATCAGGAGGACAGATGGAGCAGCAGTACGTTGTATCTGCCGATTTGAATTGTATGACTTTGGATTATGCATAACCAGACGAAGGTTATAGCATCGCTTCCTGTTAAGCACCATACTCAAATATTTCGAGGGGTCGCGTAATTTGGTAGGTATACTATTGGAGAAATTGGAGACACAAACTGTCACGATGTACTGTGTGGGAAACAAACAACACCATCTATGTACACATCCTGCTATGCCAGAAACCACGGGCTTTTCGCCGCCAATAAAAATGTGCATAATAATTGACCTTATGGGCTATGTGCGGAAACGCTCTAGTACAGAGGGAACGGGAATTACAGAAATACCGTTCTTCTGAATCAGACAAATTTTCTAACCTCCTTAATCAGAAGTCTTGTTTGTTGACAAAACGATGGCCCATAGTAAAATCGGCTTCATTTAAAAGCAATTTGCATTTGTGAGTTAAAGAGTCAAGGCCATATCATAGCTTACTGTGTTTATTGTGTAATCCTTTCTTTGTCGGGCATAACTGTTGTGGGTGCGGCCAAAGATAAAGGATGTCCAGTGACGTTCATTTAGGGTCAATGACGTCAAATCAATCATTCCTCACTAACCATATTCTGACCAGGTTGGTAGAAGTTGTTGCTTGCTGAAGGTTTCCTTTTTTCCGCGGCATATTTGACCCGCCCCGTGCCACGCACCGTGCAGTGCCGGTGGGAGGGCGTGGCACGTTGTCTCCCAGTGTCTTCACCGGCCTTTCCTGTTCATCAGTGAAAACACTAATGAGGTCATTTCATATTGCTCATACAATGGACTTGTTCAGACAACGCGATTGTCTCCCATTCCCAAACAAACCGTCCTCTCCGGTACAGATGTGTATGTTCTGTGTTTTGTATGTTTTGTAGACCGGTCAAAGGTCATCCTCACGTGAGAAACAAAGTACACTCTAACAGCAAAGACTAACAATGGAATTGTTTCCGGCTCAATTATATAGCACCTAAAAACTATCCCATCCAACCAACTTTAAGGCATGACCATGCCTTTGCTTATCATGTACGAATAAGACATAGGATTAGCGCTAATAAAAAGTCTGATTATGAACTCAAATATATATATATATGGAGAATTGTTAGCGGTATTTACGTCATCTTACATCACCCCAACAGTCGTCTGAGAAGACGAACAAGGACCTCTTGTCTGTTATATCCGACAAAAAGCCGTCACACAGCGCACTATCATTTTTTTCTTAAAATTGGTTTTTGAAGCCTTTAGATAAACTGTCGATAGTATGCTTTTCTTTGCAAACATCAGAATGAAAACAGAAAAGTAAAGTCTTCCTTAATCGGTTGAAAATGTTCACTACGACTGGCCACGGATCACGGGAAATAATTTCAATACAAAACAGTGACAAGAACCAGGAAAATAAGTGACAGATAAATGGTGTATTTATTGATAATAAGCGAAGGGTCTCTGCCCCTAGACCATGTGTCCTTGATTCAGGTTCTTCGTTAGACTGAGCCGGTAATTATGTGGATCAAATTACGAATTTTTACCTCAGTGAAACGGTTGCCAGGAGACCGACCATGTGCAGTGGAGGATATCCATGCGTGGCAATAATTCTATCACGAGAGGCGGAAATCATACAAAATAGGATTAACTTCAGTTCGACACCCAGACGATAGACAGATAGATGAGCTGAGATATACGTGTCTACAAGACTAGACTAGCTGGACCTAGCTGGACCTAGGTATGAAAGTGACCTGAAAAAGTAGACCAGAGGGGACCGAATATTCCTACCTTATCTATATCATTATTACAATAGAACTGGGGCATGGTGCTGGTGCTTTGGTTAAGTCCCAGTATACATAACCATTAAATGTATTTCCTCCCCCGGGTATTGTAAACCCATGAATAGAACATTATGTACTCTATGGCTGTATCGCTAAATCATGATCTCCTTGATTTCCTTCTCTCTCTTTAGTTTTGTTGGTAACAAAAGCTAACCCTGGTTTTGTAAGGGGTGTTTTCAGTATGTTGCATCAGGTTCTCTAGTTTTAACAGCTAAGCCTCACATTCATTGTAACAATAATGAGGTTTTGCATTCTGGTATCAATATATAGGCAAAGGTAGGTACATACATAGTAATGTGTGCAATGATCCGAAGTCAGTGACCTAGAATTGATAACCAACGATCTCTCCCAGGAGAGATTTTTGGCTAAAAGAATTGCAGACCACAAAAATATACGTCCACAAATGCAATAATCACCATACGTTGTAACCACGTATAGCGAGAGACCTTAGGAAAGTCGTGGTACTTTTGTTGTGTCAATTAAGATTGTTGATTTCAAAGCTTTCGAGTTCTACCGTGAAAAGGTTTTTCGGGTAGCCGTGCTGTCCTGTCCGTGGTACTGAGATTAAGGTTCATTACCGTGCTGACAGAGAAACATGGCTGGAATATAAAATCACACACGCCTGTACGAAACGTCGCGCGTTTTCCTTACGACAAAGGTTTCAGCGTCACGTTTGTGAGGTTAGTACTGATCCTAACTGTTACCTACACTGTATAGTATGCGGTTAAACGGCAACAATGCATTTGTAGAATAATTCTACAGCATTTTTTTCATTGTGTTGCAAAAAGTTATGGCCGACATCGAATTAAGTCCGCGAATGGAAGGTGATGATAGATTTCAAAGGGGAGATAAAGCAAATAGTTTATGAGTTCTATATGACTCCCTTGGATAGATTTAATGATGTGTTTTGCGTTGCTTTGACCAAGAAGCTTTAAACGACGTAATAAAACAACAACAATGTTGTGAGGCGCGATGGTGCATGCTGGGAAGGAGACAAGATGGCGACGTACATCACAAATTGACAAATATTCAGTTTAATGTAATGCAGCTGCAGTTTCGTAAGATCATCGAGGCAAGCTTAAAACAATTCGCAATTTGTGTCGTAGCAGTGGTTATGTGCATTTTTTCTTGTAATAATATTTCCTCATAGTGGTCTACAATGCCAAATTACGTTGTTCTAGATTTAATGGTGTGCTGTTCTTGCCAAAAAAATTCATGCAGAACGCGGGGAGATACAATATCGATTATTTTATGACAGCAAAACGTCCGTCTGGTGGCAGTACGGGCTCGTTCAACTGTATGTATGACATGTGAGGGGGCGGAGTAGTCTTGAAAACCATATTCTGAATGAAAACATAATGAAATCATAATTATCTTCCTGATGATCAAAAATGTATACTCACGCCCAAGAAATGGTGACATGTGTAACCTCACAACAATGCGTTGGTAGTTGTGCTGCATCATAGAACCCCAAAGTACATACTTGTCGATATCTTGCATACAGCATGTTAACGATAATAGATAAATTGCTCTGTAGTGTGTTTTTATCTGATTTAGATTATATCTACGACTCGTGATGTCGTATGTAAGCAATATCGCTGCCCGTAACAGTACTGTAACTGGTATCGCCAGGGAATTTAATTTCTGTGACGACCCTACGTCTGTATATGTATTTCGTCAGCGAGACGCCGATATTCGATCCCAGTCGCATCGTGGTATTGCACATGTACAATTTACCTGCAGAGAAAAGGTCGAGCGAGGTCACAGAAGGGGTGGGCCAACCATAAATTTTACCATTCGTAACAGCACTCGATCAATAGCAACGCCATCAAGCTTCATTTTCTATTGTTACAATATCAACATTTGAAATAGATTCTTTTTCTCATACGAGACCTAGTAATTGCATAAAATAAGTTTTCAAAGTTGTATTAAAGGACAAGTAGCACCTGTCTAAGAACTGTATAAATATTTATCACACTATGTCAACATTACAAACCATGCTGGAGTGGCTTGCTGAATGGTTTGTTACGTCTTATATAAACTATTGATATGTTAGAGGAATGTTATATCAAAAGCGTTTCTTGGTTTTACGCTTACTGGTCTGTTTTATTTTGTTTTGAACTTGTATAAGATCAACTTTTACAAAAGTCACAAAGAATACTGTAGTACCTTTATCCAGCTAACCTTTGAAATAGCTTGTCTGTACTATTTATGATATTTGCGAAATGCTGTGACTTGCTATGCCCTGCGGCCAGCGTACCACGGGATCAAACCACGCGTAACAAACTCCCACACCAAACCACGCCGGGCGCAACGATCATACATACACGTAAAGAAAAATACTGTCCTCCAATTTCTAGTTTTAACGAGTTGCAGCTCGTATTCCGACAGCGTACTGTTTTCTTTATTGCCAGTAATGTCGAGTTTACTAGTACTAGCAGACGAGGGTCGCAGATGTCATTCAGAAATCAATAGTCAGCCGGTGCACCTCAAGGGCAAAGGTCACATCTTACTGTCGATAGCAGATCTAGTCTCTTGCCGGTCTAAAACAACAAAAGCTTCCGACAAAATCATCACTAGGCTTGCTCCTTCCCCAGATTTCAAACTGCCGGAAATTCAAGAAGTGAAGACCAGAGGTAGCGGAAGCATGTGCATTTTGAGGTAATGCTGTCAGCATTACCAACCTGGCATAATATTCTGTGCGTTGTGACAGGTCCATAGATCATGTTTTGTTAATGTGATAAACGCCACTTATTCCGTGGTTATAGACGGCAGACAGGGTGTGCAGGGTGAGTCGCCATAATGGTGTTGACCTTGAATAACGACTTCAGTGATTTCAGTAGATCCTTGAAAGACGCTGCGCTAATCTAATCATTCGCTTTATAAATAGATTGATTTTAGCGATAGCTTCTGAGTTGCGAGACAGGGTAGTTTGTCAGGTAGGCAATCGACAGACGTGAAGTCCCCTGTGTCACGCCATGTACCAGCCCGCCGCAGTCATTGATCTTTGTCGCTTAGCTGCGCACGGTGGAGGCATGTTAATAATTGTGTAAACCTGTGCGTGGGATGCCATCATTTAACTGCCGTCACCACGCGCGACGTTTCTGTACTGGGTTCAGAGAAGAAACTGTTCAAAACTGTGTCATTAATTTGTTTGTTTATCTCCAGGTGCAGCAATCTGTGCCCTGTATTAATACGTCTATATGTAGCAAGATATGTTTCTGTTTCTAAAGGTTTTCTTCAATGTCATATTCGATATGCCTTCAGCACCGTAGGGACGGCTCAGGTAGTATGTCTTGATAATCGTTGCCGCGTGGATAATTGAGTTATACGGGCAAAGTTCGGATAGAGAGGTATCTACAGAAGTCGTCCTCCCACCACGTCGTCGGACCAAACGTATTCTGGTCGCGTACAGGTTATTAACTCTCGCGAGACCTCGTGTCCTTGTAGTGGCCTATATCGCGCACACAACACAGCTCTTTACTTAGATTAAATTGGAAACGTCGAGCTACAAAGGCGATATTTAGCAGCAAGCAGGGAAATCACTGAAGCAGGTGGAGAGGGAGCGTGTATAACTTGTAAGATCGGATTGTCCTATTCTCAAACACGCGTCAGCTCCATCTTGTCCGATTTTAAGAGGTTCATATTCCACAATGCGTATAGTAAAGACTGGCTCCCTTTTAATGAATATCTTTTAGCTAATCATTTTACATGTTGGTCAGGAGCCAGGTGCAACATGATGAGTTGAGAGTTGGATAACACGGCGTCAGTGACACAAACTGGAACTATATAGTTTTGTAATCGCCACGTATACCAGTCAATGTGTAATGTACAGTGGTTTAGCCGAAATCCGTTATTACCCATACGTCTGTGTAATCAGTCTTCCCCATAATGTAACACCTTTAAATCTTTAGTTATGTTCACTTACGTACTAGGTGGGTGGTGGGTCTATGCGCTGGTTGTAATGATGTTCACGTTGAAACAGTAGATCAGGACCCTGGCGTCCCACTAACACATTACAGATACTCCCACGTGTGTTAGGATCTAAGTAGCAGGGAAAATGTTTAGTGTCAATCATAGCCTAAAATATTCTAGACCCTCATTTATCTTCCTGGCGTCTGTATCCCCGAGAGTAGCCTGCTACTCATCTATGCATATTGACTATTTTCTGACTTGGCAGGCGAGTCATGATTTTTCTGTCTATAATAAAATTTAGCTGTCTGATCACGTTTGCTTTTAGTTAGCATACAGACAGTAAGGGATCGTTAATAAGACGTCATACACAGTAAGGAGATACACAAGGAGATACTAGTACTACAAGGAAAAGTGGGGAGGGGCATTGGCAGTAATTTACAGCATGTTGCGCACATGTCGTTATGACTTGACAAGCCAGGTCGGCCTGGTACAATCGCAACCTGCCCAAAGCGCCCTGTATGATAAACTGCTGCTCCATCTGTCACCACGCTCCTCTCAGGTTGGGGTTTCGGGGTCACACAATTGTTGTACACACCAGTGAACACGTCATCATCTGAACCATCTGACTCTGCCAGATGAAAAGGTCTGCCCGTATAACGTATTCTGACCCTGTCTCTCCAATCTCCATACAATGTATGTTTCAATATCGTACTAGCGGGGAGTGTACCATCTATCAGTCAGATCAGGACGGATCTATAGAGCTTGAGCAGATCCATTCTGTGCTGTACGATTAGAGTTGCATCAATAGACATAATCCTTACTTATTACATGTCACACTACACCATAGGTATGGGAAGGAAATGCATTGTTGTTTTTTTTCTGACGTTCCTCTTCCCTTTTATTTTTTCGCCACCGGTTTGTCAAATCAATTCAACTTGATAATTTTTTCAGCCAAATGACCTGAAATTTGGCATGGAGATAGAGTTGACAATACCTCAGACTTTTTTTCATTTTCATTTAAGAATTATCTCATTGCGATTTTTCGGCCATTTGCAAACCATTTTTTTTATTATTTTAGGCATTTAACGTCATTTGATGCATTGCAGATTAGGATAAGAGTCCTAATACTTCTATAGCGGGTCATTATGTGCTCATGTTGGAGTCAATACGTACTATTATCAGGTTTATAACCTCACATAGGTCCTAAACACACACTTCAGTCTCTGACAAACAATGGCTACACCAAAGTCACGTGATTTCAAACGCGAGCTGATAAATATGACTGTTTTGGTGTAAACAAATAATATGTTTACATTAGGACCGAAACCATTACTATATCAGGAACACAAACACGCTATCTTGTACTGGAGTCATGCTAATCGTTGCTTAATGGCTATCAAATGATAAGACGTTTTGATACCTTTCAAATTTAGTGTACTGTAGCCAAGGCAGGCCTTTGACAGTTTTTGTGACGAATCACCTCCACAGTTTTCTGATCGAGACTCCATCACACATCTTGTTTACAAGCTGACAGGTACACAAAGGGACCCGCTTTGATGAATGTAATCACATGGACTGACCCTGGTAGCCACAAAGGTACAGTGTAATTTCGCACCAGACAGAACTATATATTTATCATGGATGAGCTATGTTCTCATTTTCAAAAGCCCTTGTGAAGTTTTCCTAGTGATGCTGACTTCAATGCGTATTTTTCAGCTTGCAAGTTTTTTTAGCCTAGCTTGATGGCAATAAAGATACAGCCGCCCACCATACATGTGACATCCCCAATCCGTCCCAGTAGCCTCGTCTGTTAATACTTATAGTATTCCAGTCACGCCCATCTTGTATGTTAGTGTGTCGTGGATGGTCTCCTTGGCATATTTTTGGGAAAGACTAGTCTATATAACTCCACCAAAAGTTAGCCATTACAAGTGAGATATCATCGTCATTATCCGTCAGTCCACGGGGTATACTCTTGACTCTCTAGGAAACAGCCTGAAGCAACCTCTTCAAACCGCTTATTTGTTGTCCACTCAGCTATAACATGATGAATTCTTACAGCATGTCTCCTAATGAGTTTACGGACGCGATAGTTAAGGATCATGGCTTGAAGTATTTGAAGACTATCTATATACCCGGCGTACGTCGTATCTCCTTAGTGGTCAAACCGTCTTGCTTTCGCGCGATAAATGCGGGTGATAAGGATAAGATAAGGGGTACCCGCGCTGTTATTAGTTACCTGTTATAATCCATAATGCCATCTCATGTTGAGATTTCTTTCCTGATGGTTTCCATTCCCTTACACGCAGCAGTGGAGGCTTCATAACATGTGTGAAAGGGTACGTCACATCATCACTTTCTTTCTTTCTTTCTGTCACGTGACGTTCAACCTCAGCAGGGCATGCGTGATGACCTTTCACCGACCTGTGTCTGTCACGTGCATGACTAGAGATAATCACCTGGAAAAGCCATGTCCTCGCCATTAAAGTAGACCGACCAGCCTTGACGCCATGCACTGCCTTAGGCACATTTCCGCTGTTGATGACAGTAGTATTGAAAATGTTTTTACTTGCTTGTAACACTTGCGAACTTTCAACGTACTTTTGGGTGTTAATTTGTGAAATATCAAAGGCCGTCTTTTACGAGGAAGAACCATTAATGCCAACACGCATTTCTTTCTGATACATAATTCTGGGGAAAAACAGCCTTATTTTTCGGCCAAAAAGAATAAAGAAATTCAACGAGCACGGTAAATCTTTTCCATCATTTACATATTTCACATATTCAACCACATACAACATTTACTGTATCATGCGTCCACAAAGATTGAACAGATGATGAAGTGTGTTCCTTTGAACCATGTCCACAGATGGAAGCTGTGAAGAAGAAGCTGGCCGCGCTGCGACGGGAGGCCGAAGTCGCCACGGAGCGCTTTGAGGAAGCGGACAAAGCCAGGAAAGAGGCCGAAGAGCGGGCAGAGCAGGTAACATCTAAACACATCAGAGCGCCGTCGTCGGGCCATTTAAATGTATCCCGATGATAATTGAATACAGGTTGTAACAAGAATTAACATCAAACTTCAGAAGATTCGTGATTCTTTCCTTCGTGCAATCTGCCTGTCCAATGTCGACATCTTGTGTCAGCTCCTGTCATTTCCACTGCACCTACAGCCAAGGATCTCTACGTCTTTGAAATGGCAGTTTTGATTGTTCTGTGTCTACTTCAGGCTGAGAATGACATGGAGAGCATGAGGAGAAAGATGCAGCTGCTGGAGGCAGACTTGGATACTGCCGAGACAGGCCTGAAGGAGGCCAACACCAAGTCACAGGAACTAGAGTCGAGGTTTGACGAGGTAGAAAGGTGTGTGGAGTATCATTACTGGAATTTGCTATGTGGTCACATGCAGTTATAACATTTAATTAAAGATAACGTGATGAATCAACCTATGCTAATAATGTCAACTCTGTGAAAAACATTAACGCTCAAAAATGCTAACGTTAACGCTCAAAAATGCTAACGTTAACGTTGTTACTGATCTGTTGTTTTCATACCTGTGTTCATCAGTTATGTAGTTCGTGCTAAGGATGCAGAGAAGTATATCTAATTCACGGAGGAAAAGAGAAACCTCTGCTTTCTGTTAACATCCGTCTATTACCAGATATAAATCGCAACATCAACACACAGTCTTTGTTTTTATCAGGTCCAGACAAGCGCTCGAACACCGGAGCACCAGTGATGATTCCAAGGTGAGCCATTATTGGGCTATATATAGATGATACTAGTATGCTTTAATTGTGTAATTTTCCCATCCTCCTTCTTGATCTTCACTATACAGACAAGTTAAAAAGGGTTTTGAAGTATGCAATGTTTGACCGTGCATGCATGCATTATTTCAGTAAATTTGCCGTGACACAAATAAGATGCGTCAGAGTAGTACAGAACCCAGAAAGGCAATTTTATCTCCTTTGTTGTTACTACGCAGGTAGTGCAGATGGAATCTGACCTCAAGGAAGCAATTGAGTTAAAAGAAGAGATGGAGGCTAAGTATGAAGAGGTAAAACCTGTCATTTGTCATTTTCTGATCGCCTTGATTTTTATATTTCACTCAATATCACGGCCGTTCTTAAGCTTGTATGTTGTGTCATTTTGAATATGTTGCCAAAACTTTCCTCTTTCCCAGGTCTCTCGGAAACTTACCGTGGTGGAAGAACAATTGGATACCATGGAAGAAAAATACAAAACATCCCATGAGTGAGTAGGACGAGAGTTTGTAACATTTGCAGACTGTAGCCTTTAAACTCAAGATGAAAGATGTTTCATTTCTGTTGCTTTATTCTTGCCATAAGAGAAGCACGTTTGTATTAAGTGACATCTAAAAGTCCTTCCCTGCCACACGTGTATTCCCATGTGTATTCAAAGTCTTCTTTTCCTCGAAAATGACGAAACCTTCTTTCCGCAGGCGGGTTAAGTCTTTGGAAGAAGAGTTGCAGATAACAGAAGACCAGATCAAGTCCTTGGAGTCCAGCCAGAATAGGGTGAGCATTTTGTATACTTTGTGCAGTTCTTGTAAATCATGAAAGGCGGCGTTTAAAAGCCGTTCTCGAATCGCAATAGACAAATTTGCGTAGCCATGACGGTGATCATAAAAGCACCATGTTCATGAGAATTACTATACGGTCTGAAGTTCTGAACGCAAGAGTGTTGGGAAGCATACAAATGGTGCAATGATACTATGATGCTTCGTAATTTTCTTATTATGAATACTTCATAAGTTATAATTACACATGTAACTCGATACATCGAATATGTCTAAAAGGTATCGGTGTTTTGATCAGAGTTTTGTCTAGCTTTCCTTATGCTCAAACTGCTCATACTCATATCTTTCCATCATCTATTCTCTTCGCTGTGTCTTCTTGCTCTTCCATGGATATCTTTTCTTCTCGGTGAGTACACATAATGTTTTAATGCAAACCTTATTACGTCGACCGTTATGTCTGTTATCCAGTTTCCTCACAAACACTTTTGTTTCTTTTTTTTAGGGAGAGGATGAGGAAAACAGTCTGCAGAGCCGGTACAGAGAGCTGCAGGACACCTTGAGAGAGGTATTGCTATTCGACATGAAATAAATGATAATTTGTACGCGCTCAGAAACATGCTTCAGACAGAATGGAGTTCACTTTTATATAGATCTGTTGCACACCAGGTTTCATTGTTGTTGTTGTTGATGTCGCTGTTGTTGTTGTTGTTGTATTTACTATGTTCACGTTTTCCGAGTTCACCCTGGTTTGTTGTTTCCAGACTGAAACCCGTGCTGAGTCAGCCGAAAGGAAAATTCAGCTGTTGGAGAAACAAGTATCAGACTTAGAGGGTAACTATGTCACTCGTCCTGACACATTCTGTCTGTGGATTGTTATTGATAAGCACACGGCATCGTTATGGCGGAACGAGCACCAGCAAAGCGCAACATTTCACTGTTTTCCGTAGGTCTGTTTCTGTTTTGTTGACCCCTAAATACATTCTTAGATGTGCTACACAAGCTCACAAAATGTCCTCTCCCTCTTTTCCAGATCAATTGGAAGAATGCAAAGAAAAGTATCAAGGAGCAAAGGCAGATTTGGATGCAGCTCTGAACGAACTCAACGAAATGTAGCTATGAAATGACGGAAGATACTACGAATATTAGGTGGGTATTCAGGAGCATGTATTCAGTGCTTGTGCAATGAAATATTGCAAGTTGTAGCAAACTAACATACGTTGGTGCCGTTTTAAAAAGCATCCTTGATCTTGGTGTTTGCCAAGCGTTTTACAACCGCTACGCTGGGAAACGTGGCTATTGCTATTTGTCTTGTTCCGTGCGATCGTATGAACCAAAACAGATAAAACTCATATTCTCCCTCTTCTCCCCCTCTACAGATACTGGATGTACGAAGTGACCTCGGGGTTTTTGTTTCTTGGCAGGCAACTGAAAGTCTTCCAACATAAGTTCTTTTGTTACACCAGACCACTCAGACAGTATGGCAACTTTTAGCGGCTTTTTCATGCCCGTAGAACCTGTTTAGTCAGCAGATGACAAAAACTGATACTAAAAGTACATTTTCACATCTTGGTACGTAAAGGTCCTGTGAGATGTCGCCATATCGCTATACTTGTTGCATTAAGGTGGATAATCAAGAACGCTTCTTTTTCTAGACAAAATAGTCATCAAGCGTCCAACACATGATGCAGTTTGGTTCCTAAATCCTGTGCACCATGTCTTCAGTTCGGTTCAGTTGTCAGTATTATATTTCTGGCAAAGGATTGAAAGGCAATGGGACTTAACTTTGGACACAGCTCGTGTAGGATACACATTTCAAAACTGCAGACTCTCATCATAGTGTTAGATTAAGCACGTGATACGTACTAAGTATCTGTAGATTTACTAATGAATTAGAGGATTTTTGAGGGATTTCGGACACTGTTTTCCCGTAGGTTGCCTTCCGACATTCCTACAAAAGATGTCTTTTTGTAACAGTTGGTCACTCGATGCTCTATGTACTGGTACTAGGAATGCAGTTAAGTGGAATGCTTGCAGTGACAAACACGTGAAATGGTGTTTGGGAACAAGAATGCAAAGTTGAAGACTTTTAACTGCTTTTTACAGTGTAATTTTAAGCCATTTTAGCAATATTGTAAGCGAATCGCAATGCCACAACTAAAGACATTCATGGGGTAATAGTTCGCACTTGTCAATGTTAATCCCCGGGGAGGATTAGAATCAGACAACAAATATATACTATTAGATCGACCCAAAATCAAGACATATGGCAGGCTTACTTGACTGTAGGTACATATGATCAAACATTCATTGCAAATCGTACTGAATGTATGGGAGACTGATGCTCGGTTGCATCTGAAAAGGACTGTGCGAATTTGATAGAAGATCGGAGAACTAAGAGTGAAATAATTTGGCAGTGCTATATTTTTAAGTCTGAATCATCAAGGAGAACTCTTTGGATGAACATTGACAAGTGCTCGCAGGTTAATTTTGTCCGCATGTAAAGTGAATTATGACGTAGTACAGGATAGAAGGTGGTTGTAGATTTGTGGTAGTTTTGTACAATGATAGAGATCAATACGTTATCGGAAAGGTATTTGTGACGTAAATACTCCATCCGTTAAAGTTTTTTCGTAAGTTTGTCTGTACTTTTGTGCGTGGCGGTTTTAACTCAAGTTGGCAACATTTGTCAATAAATGTCATTAGTACTTCATACCAAGATGTCTCGTGTATATGTAATGTCCTCTCGTCACCTTAAGTTAAAATCACGAAGATGAAGTGCCTTTTAAGCACTGAAATCGATAAATATATTAGGTTGTAAAATCGTACAATGATTCAGTCACTGAATAATTCTCAACACAAAAAATACAAATAAGACTAAAATATAAAAAGCACATTGCCTGTTTTGCCATATAGCCTTCTATTTGACCTAATCAACCATAAATCAGTCATCGAGCATTCAAATAGACATTGCGGATATTTTTGTCCCAGTGTTGATGCAAGAACACACGCAAATCTTGCACAACTCCGCGAGACTGACCACTACCAAATATAACAAAGTTTTTATATTGTATGATACAAAATACACACGTTAAGCATTCAAAACCATTACAGGTTTTAACCGGTAAGGTATAAAAGAACACTTTATGGAGTTGTATAATGAGAAATGCCGTCGCCTACTCCTTGTACATCTTTGTTTCCTGCAGCATATTGACTTTTTGTAGTGCCAGAGGATCGACCTTATCTGCCGTCCAGACCTGGGCGGTGCTGGCACTGACCTTGTTCTTTTTCTTTTTTCTACAACAATAAGTCAGTCTCTTCAACAAGTACTCCACAAACTCCATGATAGTGATCACACTGGCACCCACAAACAGCCCGAGCTGACCACCGAGACCACCTGGAGAACAGAGGAAAATAAAAAATCATTTAGAAATGTTCCCACTGGCCCCAATAAAGCAACAGGTAGAAGGAAATTGGAGACAAGAAATAAAATGACATTTTCTGGGATCCGGACCTTTGACCTAACTTCCTGTCAGTGTCCCAATGTGCCTGGCATATGGAAAGCTATGGAAACACAAACAAACATACCAAAAACGAATGCAGTGAGCGATAACCTACTTAGCAGGTCGCCTGGGGTCATGGCCTTCTTCTGGGTTATCTGTTCGAAGTTCAGCTCTTCGTAGAATACGTCAATAGAAGCCCAGTTGCTCCTGGAAACAAAATCACACAAATGTCAATCACAGTAGATTCAGTTAATTTTCTTTTGTTAGCCAGTTAGTGACTTTTAGTCGGTTCGTTAGTTGGTAGGTTGATTCCTTGGTTGGTTCATTGTTAGTTAGTTAGTTAATTAATTAATTAATTATTTAGTTAGTCAGAAAGAATCGCTAACAATATCAAGTTCAGCTAGGTACACGTAAGAGTCCTCAAACAGCTATCTAACGCAAGACGATAGCTGTGCCTGCGGGCGACTCATTACAACCTGAAGTGTGATAGTAGACATGTAACGTCACGTACTGCATGTACTCCATGTCCACGTTATTCTCCTCCCCGAGGTACACCTCCACGATGTGGTTGGGCCAGCCGGCGTACGACACGAAGTAATCAAACGTCTGGATGCGGCAGGGCGTGGGGCAGTTGCACGCCAGGACACCGGTCGTGATCTGGTCTGATTTGTACACATGATAGAGGTAACAGTCAGAAAGATTCACCGTCATCACTGGTTCATAGGGTGTACAACCCCTCATAAATATTTGCATGACGTCTGCCAATGTTCATGTTAAAAATTCCTCATGAGAATGTCAGGTTTACCTTTGACACCGAGGACACAGTCCACGATCAGCTGCGGCTCACAGTAGGACAGATTTCCTGAAAAAAAAAGAACGATTAACTTCCAACTGTGTAACGTTATCAGCTTTATTAGTATGTACTAGCTTATAGGCATGGGGGAAAGAGGGACAGGTGACAAATAGAGATATTAGATAATAAACAGAAAGTCACAACATTAACAGTGTCTGTCTGTCTGTTCGTCCGTCCGTCCGTCTCTGTCTGTCTGTCTGTCTGTCTGTCTGTCTGTCTGTCTGTCTGTCTGTCTGTCTGTCTGTCTGTAGAGTAGATAGAAACGGAGAGCGGGGAGAGGAAGACAGAGAGAGGAACATGGAGCAACACGGCACGAAGAGAGGCACAGGAAGAGAGAGGAAACTCAGGAAAGACAGGGGAGAGAGTTTCCATTGAAAGGAGAACTGATCGAACCGACCTGGGAGCTCCAGTGCCGTACAGCCACACTCGCTCTCTACCCAGTGCGCCATACACTCCATCAGACAGCCTGTCAGGGTGTAGGTGTCGTAGTACTCCAGGTCCAGGTCCTCGCACAGGCCCCACGGCGGGACTTCATTCTGATACTGTTCGGACGATAAAGTAAACTACTGAATTTCTGCCCTTGTGTCTATCTTATACAGTTTAAATTGCCAGCACTCAGGCAAACCAGCTAGACGTAGATTAACTTTAACTCAGTAAATTGATTTTTTCATGCTTGAGTTTTAGAATAAACATCAGTATTCTCTTGTGCCCGACATAATATTCTCTTTAACATAGTATGTCTGAAAGCGCACTCTCCGATGATCTATCATCTGAACCACAGACTGATGTGCCAACATAGTAAGGCAAGAAAGTATTCAAATGGAAATATCGTGCACTTTGAAATGGCACCTGACGATCAATAAAATGCATCTACATACTCATATTGAGGCAACAATGACAACAGCGGATATGTTAAGGCACTAGGTTTACGTTCCCTGATAGTAATAAAGGATTTTTTCTGAGAACCGTCGGGCGCGTGGTCCAAAGCCGTTTTAATGCCTCCTACATCCATGTGTTCTTTGGGGGATTTGTGATACGGAGTGATGAGGTTTTGGGAGACTTACCGTAACCTGTGAAATGCCGATGTACGCGTGGCTGCCGGGCCCGATAGGGATTCCCTGGATGTCCATCTTGGCGGGCTCGCCCTGCGGGTGGATGTGGACCTTCACACCGACGTCTGACGACCCACCGGTGGCAGGGTTCTCCGTGTAGAAGGCCTGGCGAAAAGGTTTTGTGAAGACGCATTTACGTTAACTGTGACCGTAGAGAAATAGAATGACAAAATAGACTCGAACCATGAGGGTAAATGTTATAATATTACTTGTGTAACACCCCTAAACCCCATCAAAAGGTTCAGAATGCATAATGTGCTTTCCTCTGTCCACCGCTAGACGGCGTGTTTGTTCTATCATATCTAGAACTTTCAAGTGCGTTTAATTTGTGTCGCAGTTTCCGCGCGGTAAAGAATACGCTATCAAGTAGCCGGCTCTGTCCTGACCTCGTGCACGTCCAGGACCATGTGCAGACCGTTGCCCTGCCCGGGGATGATCTGCTGCAGCGGTGTGCCGGACGTTTTCTGGTTGAAGACGTAACAGTTCCCGTACTCACCGAACACGTGTGTGAAGTTCTGCGCGGGAAAGTCAGGAAGAACAAGCATTTTGTGGTGAATCATGAAGTAAATAAAAAATGGCTATATCGGTGTACTATACAAATTATTTTCAAGTTCATGTTGTAAAGATCATCAACACAAGAAATCGATATCGTGAAACCTGTAACGGTTGTTGTCAGTAGTATAGCATAGAATAGGTAAAACATTGCTTGGCTTTCTGAGGCAAACAATCACTCAACAATCATGAGGCCATCAGAAAAAAACTGCCTACCTTAAGCTTCTTCTTCTTTCTATTACCAATCAAACAATAGACAATAGAATACATTCAAAGGGATGTAGATATCTAGTCAGTATCAGAATAAATAGAATTGGCCACACTGCGCATGATTCTACCTGATCGAAGACTTTGGTTTTACAATAGCAGGTTCACAATGTACGAGTATTCTGGTAGAGAGCAGAAGAAGGTACATTACACACCTGCCAGGTGCACGTCTCTCCTCTCCAGGTGCATTCCTTCAGAGCGTACCTGTCCATCTGGAAGCCGGTGTACGCCGTGATCCCGGCCAGCGACATGGGGTAGTAGGTGGGCCCGGGGGTGGGAGACGTGCTGTTGTCGGTCTCACAGATCGCGTCGTTCCCGATCAGAGGACGGAGGTACTCCACGGCCCGCTGGTCCATGCACAACAAGTCTTTCTCAAACCTGTTTCCATACAAGTATACAGATGTCCACTGTGGTTATCAGCAAATTTATTATATAGATGGTCTTAAGGCCAGCTTAGCTTCTAAAAGAACAACTTCTAGTATTTGACATGAACTGAAAGGATAAAACCTCAGATAAACCATGACCGCCAAAAAATCAGACCATCAAGCAGGCAGCTCCACCCGGTGACCAATGTTATATTGCACCGTGAAGTTCTACACGCCTCACAGCACAAAGGAAAAATGTGAAATGTACAGCTGGAAACTCACTTGTTGAAGTTGCAGATGGTGACAGCAGGGAACTCCAGCTGATCGGTAAACTCTAGTTTGACGTCCGTGACCGTGCCCCAACTGAAGAAGTCGATAAACCTACAACAAATTATTTCGCCGCTTTATGCAAGGTCACATTTCCAAACCGGTGGCCCGACCGGACAGATTTCAGAAACGAAAGGCATAAATAAAAGACAACAAAACACAAAAAGGTTTTAAAAAATAATCATGTGCACTATTTGTGCATATTCGTGTATGAATTGTTTATTTCTGGTTCACGTAAACAGCCCGGCCGGGCCCCGGTTTGTAACTGTGACATTATCGCGTCCCATGTCAAAATACAAACCAACGAAAAAGGCGACGGAAGGTGACTACATTTTTTCTGTGTTTGGTTACAGTGCGACATCAAAATCTTGTCGCTTCTACCGTATTTTCTGCATTCTTATAGTTTTTATAGCTATCCATTCTTTAATCACTTTGAAATGAATATCATATATAAGTAAAAAGCATCTATACAAATTCATCTCCAGATTATCAATCATTTGATGGCTTTATCGATCGGTCGATTGATTGATTGATTGATTGATTGATTGATTGATTGATTGATTGATGAAAAGTTATGACAGATAACTCACGACATGGTGATGAGATAAGTGGCGATTCCCAGGCTGACCAGGAACAGAGCCAGCCACAGGAGACGAACCACTAAGTTGGGACCGTCAACAACCTACAACAACGAAAAAACATCCGAACATCAAGCCAAAAATTGTGTTGCTAGCCATGTGGCTGGCGACAGATGACCTAGGCTCGCTATACACGGAAACAAACGATGTAAACAAGACAAGACAATGTTATTGGGTGAATACTAAGGGCAAAATTAAAGGAACAAATCAGTCTTATTTGAAATGATTAACATTAGGTAAACGTTTATTTTGGTACACATTTCCCACCTAACATGACACGGGGAAACCGGCAAAGCTCTACGAGTATTATCATAATTTTGCTACTTGCATGCAAAAAAAAAAAAACAATTGTTGTGCCTTGCTGGACGGGTGTAGTCTTGTCTCACCTTTGCCGGGCCGTGTAGAGTAGTTCCCGAGGCCCACTCCCTCTCGGGGGACTGTTCGTCCTCTTCTTCCGCCATGTTGTCTTATTGTACGAAAATCTGTTCAGAAAAAAAGTCTTGATACTACAAAGCAGTGGAAATACAACATCGATCTATTTTTATTCTAAAAACATCACCGTCATTATCGTTAGACATCAGAAGTACCAAAGAATATGAAAGTTCCCAGTGATACGCGAGTTCGAAAAAGTTCTACCTTACAGTTAAGATGTGAGCTGTTGAGAGTAAAATATTGAAACATATGTTAACCCGATTTGATGCATACTGCACTTGGTACTAATCATTTCGTATGCCCATAATTTATGTTCAGAAATAGTCAGCATTTTGTTGTTCTTGGCAGCCCTCTGTGAATGTTACTCAGTACAAAAAAAAACTTGGATGTGATGTTAAGATACAATACAAAATCTGAGTTTTATCACCATGAGAATAAACTTACCACTTGATAGTTCTCCCACAACCAGTGGACACAAATCCAGAATATCTCGTCGTCCGGGACTCTCACTGTGGCCTTGGAAATGATACCCTGTCAAAGGGGGTCGAAAAAAGACCACTGTTTTCTATGGGTATTTGATCAGTTAAAAGAACTATGTTGATGTGAAAACGGGTCAGCGAATCTTACGGTATGTTGTGGCAGGTGTCTCCCGTCACTGTGGCTGGCTACAGGGGGATATCGTGCTTACGCTGTTGTCCTACAATACATTCTTACCTAATGTGTTTCCATGACCAGGCCATTGATAGGAAACAAACAAGATATGCTTGAGGTAAAAGGTAGGGATAATATTGACGGAAATAATGTTCCGCTCATCCTATGAAAACCCGACGAAAGACAGTTTTCAAAGCCGTTTCACAAAAACCTAGAAGGTATTTCTGACATCCTCTTTCCACTGGAGGTCGCGACTGCTGTGGGTACCAAACATTAAATATTTGACGGTCGCTCAACGAATTCCATTGATTATCTTTGTAGGTTTTGTATGTTTTCTTGCCTTTGCCTTTTAAATCATAAAATTACGTATATATTCCACCTGTAAAATAAGGACCACCACAAATTCAATTTTGGTCGCCTTAACGTAAAAGTGCACCACGTTTGTTACCAAAGATTGTAAACGATATGCCCTGATCAAATACAATGAAATATGATACAAAAGCCCATTTCGAGAACCTTCTCTTCGGCGGAGGGTTCCTTTTCCCAACTCGTGCGAACGATCCTGCGCAAACAAAAGTCGTCGCAGCTGAGTTGTCTGGTCACTTAAGTAAACGTGCGCTGTCTTTCCAGTGACTTGGATTGCAGTATTTGCAAGTCTATAATGCTCGCTGACAGGGTGATAGATTATGTGATCGCTCGGCTGGATTGAGATGTTACCTGTCGTCCATGGTAACAGAATGTAACATCAGCAAAATACGAACAATATAAACGGGATCACTGTTGGTGTAGTCATGATGTTGGCAGCGCCAACAGTGATAGATCGCGTGACGTCGTGTTGAGCCGCACAGGACACTTCCCATAACTAAAAGACATCCCAGGTACTACTAGGATGTTGTCTTTTCATCTGTCATGCCCATTGCACCATAATTCAGTGCATTTGAGAACATTGGCCGATTAGACCACTATACCAAAAACTACTAACGCCTTGACATTATTCGAGTTAACCTGGTGTAATGTTGATTGAACTGAATGAAGGCCAAAAGTGACCCAGAAAACCACAAACGACGAGGTTAACCCGATTGCGCTGTGTAAACATTTCCCGTGTGTACCTGTGGTCTTCTCACGGCTTTGTCCAGTTGACCTGCGTATTACCACTACCTGTGCATATCGCCATGCGAAGTCAAAACACGGCTGGTATCCCTGATACCTCTGAAAGGACACTGTGTCTCAACTAATAGTCCGTGATACTGCGCAATACCAACCCAGCGTTTTAGCAGCTAAAGGGCTGGTAGGGTGAAAGTCGCCCTTTCAATCCGTGCACTCATCGGAAGGACAGTTGTGTATGGGTCAACCTGCCAGCTAGCACCCATTATTCCTCGGCATATCCTTGTGACGACACCAGCGAATCAATCTGATATGCCCCTGCTGTATCACTGAGACTCAAAAACATCGGCGAACTTGAATCAGGGACACCGGGATTTTTTATTCCCCTGCGGAGTTTGGCGCAATGTCGAACAACACTGAGGAGAAACAAGAAAAGGAAGATTCTCCAGAGTACGCGTTTGCAACAGGAACGACACTCCATGGACTGAACAAGGTACGTGATGGCATTTGGTTGTTGATGTGTTATTAGCTGGTTCATCTTAACGACATGGCATACACTTTTTCGTCTTGAAATATCCACCACATCCCCCATTCCACTTCGGTACATTTCCCTCACAAATTGTACCTTAAAATGCAACTTATAGAGCTGAGATCACGTCTGGATAGTCTGCCGCTTGCCATCGTCATTCTGTGATCAGTTCAAGGAATCGCCTCACGGAAGGGCGCTAAGTACCTGAGCATCCATTGTCTGTGTCTTTCGTACAGACTGTTTCATTTGTAACCTTTTATTGTCGTAAGATGTTGTACAGTGAAATGACATTTACAACATGTACAAATAAATTGACTGTCCGAAGGGACATTTAGTTTGTTTGTTTGTTTGTTTGTTTGTTTGTTTGTTGTGCATTTCGCTATTACGGCCACACTGCCATCTTTCTGTTGACTGTCTACTGTCCCGAAGTTAGCTTGCAAGTGTAAAAGAATAACACGACTAAACGCTGGCTTACACTAGAATTGTTGGTGGCTTGTCGTTTACTGCTCCACAGTCCAGTGTTTGTTGAGAGTTGCCGCTTGACAGATGTCGACTAACTGATCACCTCTCACCAGATCGCAGACGCTCCAAACTGGGGGGCCCGTCTGATATGGACCTGCATTTTCCTCGGCTGCTTTGGATACGCTACCTATCTCATCACAGAAACGTGAGTAACATATTAGGGACATTGATAGAAATGTATTCTACTCTCCGGTATCACCTTTGTTGGGAATAAAAGAAATACCATGAGTGATGGAATAGTCTGGACAGTAAATGTGGTTGGTTGTCGCATGGAACGTACCCACTTGTCTACAACTCTGACTAGGACTGTTAACGTTATGCTGTCAAGTTCAATGTATACTAGGTTAGTGCTACGTCACACTCAACATCTAAGTTTGTTAGAACCTAGTAGGGGTAATTGGGGGGCTGACAATCTATACTTAGGGTGGTGTTCTTGGCGTGTTCTCTCCCCTCCTAGGATCCTGTCGTATCTGAGCTTCGACACTATCACAGACGTGTCGCTTAAGTTCGAGGAATCTCTGGACTTCCCAGCCGTCACCTTCTGTAACTTCAACAAGTAAGTCTACATTGACTGCTTCTTAAGTATTACCATACAAACAGAATTATAAGAATTATATCGATAATACACCTGTTTAATACTTGGGAACACGTGGTTATATTTGATAGGATAAGTGATTGCCTCTGACTTATGTATTTTTATTTCTTTAACAATAGGTATTCACTTAACAAAGTTGTCACCGATCCACGAATCAATGTCTACCTGGAGCCGCTATATGCATTCCCGAAAAGGTATAGCTTTGTTGGACCGGGGATGTCTTTAGAAGACGGCCCCACACCGACCCCGACCCCCACTCCCTTCGTCGACAACTTGGCCAGCATCACTACGTTCGCAAGCTTCCAACTGGAGGACGCGTTGATCAAGTGTACATGGAGGGGAGAACCTTGCGACGTTTCGGTAAGAACAATATTTATGTTCTTAATTAAACTAATCATCACGCTTTTGCAAGGTACAGAAACTAGAGTACTGGTTAGCGATCGGATAGCTAGCTGATTGCCAGACTGTTGCCTAGGGCCAGAATACAGGTTAGCTCCTCGGTTCCAGGGTCAACATGTCCCCAAGGAAATTTACACGTGATCTGCATGTCTCTTTCACGGTATAAGGTCAGTATCATTTCTCTAATTGCTCCTCATAATTCAAAATGGAACGATTACTTGTTGCCATCTTTTCAGAACTTCACCCACTCCCTGTCCCAGTTCGGCAACTGTTACGTCTTCAATGGCGACATCGGGACGGAATCCGTCAAACAGACCATCTCCGGGTCAGGCAACGGGCTTCACCTTATCCTCAATGTGCTGGCTGTAAGTCAGAAAGATTTTTTTATTAAAATATATTCTTTGAGCGCTTATTTGTTGGAAAATGTAGTAGATATACAATAGCAGTCCTGTCAAAAGGATACTTTGAATTAAACCGACCGCCACTTCCTTCACAATATTTACAGGACGAGTATCATTTCTTGTATAATATTCCTAGGACCAATACTCAGAAGATCCAACTCAAGGCGGGTCGTCCGACGTGGGGTTAAAAGTTCATGTTCATCCCCGAGGGGAGCCCGCCAAGATGGACACACAGGGCATCGCCATCGGGCCGGGAACACATGCCTATGTGGGGATATCGAAGATCTCGGTAAGATGGAGCACTTGTAATGTAGGGAGGGGGGGGGGGATTTCAGGATAGATGAGAACATGAGAGAATTGTTCACCGTTTGCAGCTGGCGGCATATCGGTATGTCAACCGAGCTATTCGCTTATGTGAGACGAGCATACCAGGAAAGTACAATCATAAGAACACAGTGACACGATGAAGCCTTGTTGTCGTAGACGGTAACTTTGTGATTGTCCTTGATGCATTGTTTTCTGTCGTCAGTATAAAAATGAGATTCCTCCGTGGGGAAACTGTGAAGAGAAGGAACTGGAGCATTACGACACCTACACCCTGACGGGCTGTCTGCTGGAGTGTAGGGCGCACTGGGTGGAGACCATGTGTAACTGTACCGCCATGGAACTGCCAGGTTAGTTGGAGTTCTTTGTCAAGGCAGATGGATGTTGGGAACGAGACTATGTTATCTCCCTCCCCTCTGTGACCCGGATGTTCCTCTGACTTGGCCGGCAGGTGTTTCTCCGCACCCTTCTTCATATCCGCACGAATAAATGACGAGGTGAAATTCGAATGACCCTTTCTTTGCATGCAATAAACTAACCCATACACATAAGTTATCAGTACGTGTGATTCTAATTGTCTTTTCATAAATCATTTTACCGACTTGTCTCCTAGGAAACCTGGACATCTGTGAACCTCAGACAGTCGTGGATTGTGTGACGTCCGTCTACAGTAAGTATCTTTTTTGCGACTTTTCCCAATAAGCCTTAATCTATGTTTCAAAGGAACCTTATAGTGTTGAGAATTGCCTACTACAAGTCTCGTGTTGAAAATGGACATTGATTTCGATATTGTCCTATTCTTGTTCGACAAAAACCGACCTCACACAGCAGGAAAATAGCTCGCTGGACTTTTTCGGTTGGTGCTGGAGCACGGCTGGTGTCCTCTCTCACTGCATAACTGATAGGGATCGACCGATGCTCGCAGGTCATCAGTCGATGTGAGAAGATAGATTTGCAGGCAAAAACTACGCTTCACCATGTAGTCTCCGGCGATGTGGTGTGTGTGATTTGTCTGAGCCATAACAATGTCCGCCGCAAAACAGAACACCACGCACAGCGAATATCACCAGTACACCAACAGGTCACCAATATTCTTTCCTCATTGCTATCTAGATCTCACATGTTCTACTTACAAAATTTGTTTTCAGATCTGGTTATTCGGGGCCGCCTGTCGTGCCAGTGCCCGACCCCGTGTGAGCTGGGCATATACGGCAAATCTGTGTCCTACGCTGGCTGGCCCAACCCTGGAGCTGCAGCCAGCCCGTCCATAGGAACGTACAGGACTAATTCCGCGTACATGGAGTAAGTCTTGATATTTTTCTGACCTGAACATTAAACCCTGAAATAGACCCAAGATACCTTTTCTGAATAAGAATATGGTGCTTTGCAAGTTTGCTCTAAATGCAATACTTTGTTGTTACAGGCGAAACTACTGTGTGTTCGACGTCTTTTACAAGGCGCTGAACAGCAAGACGATTATCCAGAAAAGGGCTATGACGGAGGAAGACCTGCTCAGTAAGTAACGTGCCCTCCATCTTGCCACCACAATACCACATTGTACCGTAACCCTTCAGCACTTCTCTGTATCACGTATGGACAATAATACTATGAATACTTCATGTACATATACAAGAATGGTTGCTTGGTTCCGTTCTTCAGGTGCGATCGGCGGTTCCCTGGGCCTGTTCATCGGCGCCAGTATCATCACTGTGGCGGAGATAGGGGAATATCTCATCACCAGACCTTTTAAGTGTCTCCGTAAGAAAACCAGGATGGACTGAAAATCATCGATGACAAACAGTAAAGAGGCTAGAAACGGAAAGACAACGCAGTAAGAAAAGTCGCCCAGGAGCTTGACGTCATCTGCATTATTAGTTTGTAAACTGGACAAAACAAATATGTTCAGACAAAAGGATGGTGTGGTCATTAGTAACTTAATATCATGTCTTGGCCTTGTGTGGTCTACGCATATTGTAGATAGGACTGTGCATAAGGTTTCTCAAATATAATCTCGATAAGTGATGGGCGGATGTTTTGTTTGTTTGTTTGTTTGTTTGTTTGTTTGTTTGTTTGTTTCAATAATAAAACAAAAAACACTATGTGTTATTTCAAGAGTGTATGAAACTTCTTCAACATTGCTAATTCTGTTTTTGTGTAAATGAAATATCGCTTTTGGGTATTTATGAACTAATATAAAATCTTGGTTGGTATTCAAAAGCACACATCTGAAGTTTGGTTATTTTGGTTAGAGATTTTAAAAAGTCATAAAATTTCTCTATTTCTGACAATGCTTTACGAGTACTAAACAGACGATGACGACTCAGTAGTCCATCTGCCAGATACTATGCTAGATCAAAGGAACGTCTCCAAGGCTGGTCAAATATCCCGTATTCAGTACGTGCACGCTTTGGAAAGGTAGTTGTGCATCAGTAGACCCCCAGTCTGGCACCCATTTTTCCTCATTTCCTTGTGACGACACCCGCGCATTGATCTTAGGTGTCACTGCTGTGGGACTGAAACTCGATGCTGAATGAGTTGGCGATGTTTATGTTAATGTTTATGATAACAGGTCAGTATCCAGCCGGACTATTTGTAGACTAAACTAAACCATTCTATCCTGCCCGGTCAAATATCACGTGTTCAATATGTGCATTCTTCGGAAAGGCAGCAATGTATAGGTTACCCCCTGCCGCCACCCTTGTTGGGAAATCGGTCTTTCTTTGTGTATTCTTCAACTTAGGACACAAACATACGCGTTTGCTGGGTAATATCTTGCAATCAAAACCTTAAAGACTTTAACCAATGGAATATAAGTTCTTACTTTCTATGTAGATTGGAGTCATCTGTGTGTGGGTTATTTCACCACCAGCCTGGCACCTATTATTGTTGAGAAATCGGTATTCTTTCGTGTCCTTTGGTGTTTGTATAGATGCAACACCCACATCCCAGTGTTACCCATGTGTCAATGAGACTAAAAAGGGCATCGACAAAGACTCATTAAGGGCATTAAACTTATTACTTTCCACTTTTTGAGTAAATTCTGAGTTGATTACTCAAGTTTGAGTAATTTCGATTTATAATAATGAGCACAAACCTGACGACTTTATAATTGGTACAAGATAGGTTGACAGATCGGCATGAGTGTTGTTGTTGTTGCTGTACAGTCTGTGCGGTCGATGAATGTGTGTGCCAAGAATATACCCTTGACGGGATACGCCAATCAGGGACAGTACGCTTGTCAAGCCCAACATAACATTAATTGGAACTCCCATGCACCAATTAACATCTGGATTTCGACGCATTACTTTAAAACAACATGACGTCCTGACATGGAATCGACATTTGACGGTTCTTTACCGCGATTCGGCCTACTTTGACTAGGACACCATGTTTCTCAAGTGTAAAGTTTTCTAACTTTTCAGACGTCGACATCACCTTCCGCTGTAAGACGTAGGTTAACGTTTAAACTAAGGAGTTTATATTAGTTTTATATTGTTATAAGAAGCGTACGGGACTCATTTGTCTGAATCTATTCGGGAAAACTGGGTCAGGCGTTGAGCTGGTGGGAGCCATGTCCGCAAGTAAAGCAGAAGACGAAGAAAAAGAAGAAAATTCTCCCGAGTACGAATTTGCGACGGGAACGACGCTCCATGGTCTAAACAAGGTACGTGACGACATGTGGTTGTTAAAGTACTATCCGCACTACCATGAACGTTTCACGTATAAACTCCTATTTTCAAATGGTTTCCACTGAGGGAGGTGAATCACGTCATTGTATTGATGTATATGGTAATAGTAATGAAAGTTGCACCTAGGAAATTCCAGGATTAAAACTAGAAAGGCCAATATTTGCTTTGGAGCAAATACAGCGATGGGTTCACCACATTTTACGACATGGCAGGGAAAGAATGAGAAACACAAGGGAAAACAATGATTTACATTGATATAACTATAATATGAAGTAACATACAACTAAAACAACAGTTGGATAGCTATTCCCTACTTTATTGGTTAGGATTTTTAATTGCATAATGCAAACTGTTGATTTTCAAAATAAAAAAAAAAACGTTCATGCCCCGCATTCCAATGCTGGAGCAGAAAAGCTTGAAATACCTACCAAAACACTTGAATAAAGACATACTGTCAGTATGGAAATGCTCTGTGCAGGTGTTATTAACAATCACATAAACTATGAAGCCATACATTGAATAAGCTATACATATAATATGATTATCATAACCTTTATTTTTAAAATCATGCCAGTGAGCTAATTGCATGTACAGAGTGAAAGAAAGTAAAGTAAAGCAGTAGAATTTCTGTACTAGCTATGATAGTACTTCATATGATTCGTCCTCATCGTCATCATTCAATGTGGTCTATCTCTTGCTACTAGTGACTGGTAATACCTCTGTAGATTCTTCACACTGGCAGAGTACCGTACTCCTTCTCTCTTGTCAGATCAATACTTTTGTGACAACATCAAAGTGATTTTAGTTTGTATGTTGGAAAAATACAAAAGACTAACATTCTAAGTTATTGACATTCTTGAGTAAGAACAATCAGTTTTTGAATGTTAAAAGCAAAACAACGAAAATAAAAAAAATGTTGAAATTGTTAAAATGCAGAATTGTTAAAATCGTTAAAACTGATAAAATTGTTAAAAATGATAAAATTGTTAAAAATGTTAAATTGCTAAAAATATTTATGTCCGATGCACTGGGGTTCGAACTTGCAATGCCTGGGATTGCCGCCTTGCGCGTTTCCAACCGAGCTAACTCGGTGCGATACACATCACTCACTGCATTGTATGTCATAAAAAGTAAACAGCATGGCGGTATCGATCGCTTCAAGGCACCAAGACTTTCAACTATTAACTACGGGGTTTCCTTCTTTATCAGGTTTGCTTTTGAACCACCTTGATGTTACTTAACTATCAACCCGGCTAGCAGAAGCCGCCGGCTCCTTTAATATTACAGCCGCTCCCTGTCCAATCTTCGAAAACTGTCGGGCATGCAAGCCCTGGACGCTCGCCAGGAAGCCGTCTCGAGATGTTCTCAGCAACAACAAACGAACGCCTGTACACTCTACAATTTTGGTGATTCTTCGGAGATCGATAACAGAACCTAGATAATACTAGTTGGTAAAGATTGCGGAAAATTGTTGATACCGTGGCGCGCGCGCCGACGATACACATTACGTACCGCGTAACTTTTTTGTTTACACGCCGGGCGCAGGTCATTGACCTCCAACTTGCGTTGTTCCAACAGAGAAGAGCAAAATGTCTGGCTCCCGCAGAACGTACCGCACTCTCCCGCTGGACGTACCGCACTCTCCCGCAGAACGTATCGCACTATCCCGGAGGACGTCACGCACTCTCCCGAGGGAAGTCCCGCACAGCGTCCTGCACTCTCCCGCAGAACGTCCCTCGAAAATCGATGCGTATTTCGTGGCCTGTGCTGTACCTACCAAAACACTTGAGTTCATACTGTCAAAATGGAATGGCTTTGAACAGGTGTTAATTGAGTTAATCCAATCAAATCCAACAGCCAATCAGCAAGAAGAATAGATTGGTCTGCGTCAGGTTCATGCTTGCATGCCCATATATGGGCATACCGCCGAATTCCTTTCTTATTACGTCACGCGCGTACGCCCCCACAGTACTTTCCTATGGGGACCGCTAAAAAAGCAAATAAAACGATTGTAAAAGCTTGTATCACAA
>NW_017803865.1:113277-136255 GCF_001625305.1 Branchiostoma belcheri | reverse complement strand
CACAAAATTTAAAAAACGCCTAGGGGTATTTGCCCACTGTACCTCCATACCAAATTTCAGGACCTTAGGCCCTAAAATGAAGAAGCTGAATCCATTTAAAGAAATGGCAGGAGGAGAAGAAGAAACATCAGAAAAAGCAATATGGGTTCACCACCACTTCGTGGTGTGGTGAACCCATAATAAGTCAAATAACCCAGTTTACCTCTCACCAGATCGCAGACGCCCCAAACTGGGGAGCCCGTCTGATATGGACCTGCATTTTCCTCGGGTGCCTTGGATATGCCTCTTACCTGATAACAGAAACGTAAGTCATCTTGTGAAATTGCTTAGATATTTGTCTGTGTTGAACTAGACGATGTCAATTGTGTAGCAAGAGCGAGGGTGTTTACAGTTATCGTTCGGAAACGGTAAAAAGGTGACCCAAATCGACCTTGCGTAAAACGCACGTTTACAGACCAGCGTCAATATTGACATAGTTGTTATAAGGTCAGTATGCATCTGCTCTACACACACTTGACCTGATGTGTACATCAATCAGATATGCCAAGCAACGTTAGTTGGCTCTACTCCACGTGCATGTTATAAATACAAATGTACAACGCTACCCTTGTTTCTTTCGATTCCAGTTTCCTGGCGTATTTCTCTTATGACACTGTCACAGACGTGTCTCTCAAGTTTGAGAAATCTATGGACTTCCCAGCTGTCACCTTCTGTAACTTCAACAAGTAAGTTTGCCAACGTATTGGTTTAATGTTGTTCCACAGTCAAACTAGCTCGGCCGTGGTTTGAGTGATATTCAACGAAAAGTCAAAACAATTAAGACTACAGAGTGCATGATAGAATGTCTGTGTACAACGGAATGGTGATCGAAAGAAAATAACATGTCCGATATAAAAATCTTGTTCTCGTCCTGCAACACAGCTCAGTAAACTTGGACTTTAATAGACAGACCACTATCCCCCTGGAAAGATCAGCAATTACCATCGCTGTGACTCATAGGATTAATGTCTTTAATAACAGGTATGCCTTCAGAAAGGTAGCCGGCAATCCTAGAATCAATGTCTACTTGGAGCCGCTGTATGCCTTCCCCAAACGGTTTGGCCTAGTTGGAACGGGGGTCTTCTACAATGACGGCCCCACACCTACACCGACCCCAACTCCTTTCTACTACGACTTGGCCGGCATCACTGAGTACGCCGGGTTCCAACTGCAGGATGGGTTGGTCGATTGTTCCTGGAGAGGGGAACCTTGCGGCATTAAGGTAGCAATAACATTAAGGAACGTGAACGTACTGCAGTGTATACAGGCGATCACGGTTTAAAGTCATCACCCATTCCCATTTACAGAATAGTCTTTTACAAAAACCTATTAGGGTTAGCAGAAACCTTAAATTATGGTTAACAAAAACCCTTAATCAGGGCTACATTTGGGTTAGCAAACCCCTGAAATTAGGGTTAGCAAAATCCGTAAATAAGGGTTCATAGAACTTCTCTTTCTCAAATGTGTTGTTTGTTTACCCCAGAACTTCACCCGCACACTGTCCCAGTTCGGCAACTGTTACGTCTTCAATGGCGACATCGGGACGGAATCCGTCAAACAGACCATCTCCGGGTCAGGCAACGGGCTTCACCTCGTCATAAATGTGCAAGCTGTAAGTTTCATTCAAAAGAACAAAAAAAAACATTAGCCCTATGATTTGTTGTAACAAAAGGAAAACTCACAAGTAGTGGCAACCACCAAACTACTCGTTATCATTTCTTGTATAATATTCTTAGGACCAATACTCAGAAGATCCAACTCAAGGCGGGTCGTCCGACGTGGGGTTAAAAGTTCATGTTCATCCCCGAGGGGAGCCCGCCAAGATGGACACACAGGGCATCGCCATCGGGCCGGGAACACATGCCTATGTGGGGATATCGAAAATTAAGGTGACACGACGCGCTAAAAATGTGTTTGCCTGTGTGTCTGTTTACCTCTGTATGTGTCTGCCCCCTCTCTTTCTCTCTCCCTCTGTGTTTGTCTGTCCGTGTGTGTTTGTCTTTCTGTGTGTGTATGCATGTTAATGTGTTCGTGTGTGTGTGTGTGTGCGTGCGTGCGTGCGTGTGTGTGTGTACATGTATGTGTGTGTGTGTGTGTGTGTGTGTGTGTGTGTGTGTGTGCGTGCGTGTGTGTGTGTGTGCGTGCGTGCGTGCGTGCGTGTGCGTGCGTGCGTGCGTGCGTGCGCGTGCGTGCGTGCGTGCGTGCGTGTGTGTGTGTGTGTGTGTGTGTGTGTGTGTGTGTGTGTGTGTCCGTGTGCGAGCGTTTGTGTTTGCTATAAATTAGCAGTGTATAAGCCTGACGTGTTCATAGATGAATTGTTTTCTGTCGTCAGTATAAAAATGAGATTCCTCCGTGGGGAAAGTGTGAAGAGAAGGAACTGCAGCATTTTGACACCTACACCCTGACGGGCTGTCTGCTGGAGTGTAGGGCGCACTGGGTGGAGACCATGTGTAACTGTACCGCCATGGAACTGCCAGGTTAGTTGGAGTTTTTTGTCAAGGAAAATAGACGCTGGGAACGAGACTGTAATCTCTGACCCGGGGTAGCTTCAGCCTCGATATGACATCCAGATCCTGACATCCCAGCATGCTCTGCCGGGACCCGGATGTTCGTCCAACCCGGGTCGGCTTGTACTGTTTCTGCAAAATTTAATTACAAACAATTCAAGTATTTTCTTACCCTGCGGACTTAATTAGTCTTACCTCAGTGAGCTTTTACATATTGAAAAAAGATTGAAATATCTAGCACTCAATACTTATAGAACACGTCAATAAAGAGTAACGTTAGAATGGTAACTATGTGATTTTAGTTTCCTTATCGAATCACTAATTCCGTTTTTCCCAGGGAACATGGAGATCTGTGAGCCTCTTACAGTCGTGAATTGTGTGACGTCAGTCTACAGTAAGTGTCGATTTTGTGTGACTTCCGCAGGAATGGTAGCCTTCATCGTGGCCTTCCTCGTGGCCTTCCTCGTTTTATTGGCGAAAAATTTTTATGAACAATAAAATCAAAAGGAAGACGGGTGCTTAGAATAGCGTTGATTGTATGTTGTAACGTTGATCACCAATATTTAGTGTCTCCCGTGTATCAATGACATCTCTAACGTACGTTTTTTTGCAGACCTGATCACTCGGGGCCGCCTGCCGTGCCAGTGCCCGACCCCGTGTGAGCTGGGTACGTACGGCAAGTCTGTGTCCTACGCTGGCTGGCCCAACCCTGGAGCTGCCATGAGCCCTTCCTTAATAGACAAGCTGGGACAGGACGAATTTTTGGAGTATGCTATACATTACAGAACTTTCTGATGTTGATACTTACCCTTGGGTGTGATATCAACTTCCCTAGACTTCTACAAATCGTTGGATGACATAACCATGATGAACGATTGTCTCCCTATTTCTGCAAAACTTCCATAAGGTTTGCTGCAGCTAGAATCACTTACCGTAAACATATTGACAAAGGATTTGCTCCCATATGGCCTTACTTTTAATATGTGTTTCGCGGTTTTGTCGTACAGGAGAAACTACTGTGCGTTCGACGTCTTCTATAAGTCGCTGAACAGCAAGTCGATCATCCAGAAGAGGGCGATGACGGAGGAAGACCTGCTCAGTAAGTAACGTCCTTTCCGGCTTGTCAGTGCACTGGCAATCATACATTTTATTGGTATATATCAATATGTATCAAGCATACATTGGTATAGGTTTCCGATATGTTTTCTTTGATGTATAGCAATACTCAACGCCATGATTGTTTATCTGTTTGGTTCCGTTCTTCAGGTGCGATCGGCGGCTCTCTGGGCCTGTTCATCGGCGCCAGTATCATCACTGTGGCGGAGATAGTGGAATATCTCATCACCAGACCCTTCAAGCGTCTCTGGAAAAAGAAGTAAAGAAAAGAACAGCCTCAACCAGGATAGACTGAAAGTCAGCAAGCAAAACCCATTTGGTGTGAGAGTGAAGTAATTATAAAAAGCATAACATGTTATTTGAAGTGTTATTGTATTTGAATATACTCTACCATTACAATTACTTATTGTGCTTCGATGAAAGATGTCTTTTTACACTGACATCAAAGTCAAAGATAGATCAAAGTATGCTTGGTCTTATATTACCATCTACAGATTGGTACTGTTGAAGATATATATATGTAAAACAAGGATTGTCTGGAAGGACAGTTGGAAAATGTGTTGACTAGACAAAGACGTGTAATCCTGGCCTATCAAATATCACTTTTTCAATATGTGCATTCTTCGGAAAGGCTACAGTGTATAGGTTAACCCCCCGGTCTGTCATTTCTTGTTTGCTAAGACATCATTGTTTATTTGGGTATACATACAACATACCAACATACCAGTATATAGAATCACTTCTGTTTCAATGAGATTAAAATGAACAACGGCGAAGACACTTTCCTACATAGGTTTCTATCTAGGTACTTTGCTATCTGTGTGTAGGCTATTTAATTCCCAGTCTGGCACCCGTTATTGTTAAGAAATCGTTATTATAATTACTTTCGCCAAGAAGGTTATGCTTCCGTTATGGCGTTCGTGTGTGTGTGTGTGTGTGTGTGTGTGTGTGTGTGTGTGTGTGTGTGTGTGTGTGTGTGTGTGTGTGTTGTGTGTGTGTGTGTGTGTGTGTGTTTGTGTGTGCCCCCTAACAGCCTGTTCTGGAACTGCTGGGGCGCTTGTTTAGAAATCTTCGAGCAGGCCATAACTCAAGAAACGGTTGACCTGAGTATATGGCTGAAGTTGAAGAACATATCAGCCTTCCCAACGATGATCAAATGACAGGTTGAAATGTTGAAGTTGTACAGGTGTGTTCATTGTTCCAACAGTGGCATGCTCTGTAATAGTCTTTTCAGTTGCACGCTAATATTGTTCAACATAACATTCCTTTAGTCAGAAGCACGCCATTCTTCCTTTGCTGGTAGTATAATATTACTTCAACAAGCCCCGGGTTGTTCATTTATATTTTTAAAAGTGACTGTTCTTTTTTAACGAATTGTATTTTTTTATTCGCCAACTTACAAACCTAATATTGTTTCAAGGACGAACTAACAACAACAAGTTTTTTACCGCAACACTGAAAATAACCGAATTGTATAGTGATACGAAAAATGCATGCCAGGTATCATTTTGTTGATACAGACTCAAGAAGAAAAGACAAAAAAATATCATTGAGATGAAACATCACAATGCAGAATTTGAAAATATGCTTCATATGGTATATATGACCGCGGTCCTCGTGTGAATCCTTTCGCATCCTTTTGATCTCGTTCAAATGCTGTATTGATGAATCCCTCCCATGAACACTAGCATCTCCATGGCGGAGGGAAATATCTGCCTGTCACACACCGAGTCGGCCAGAAAGCCGACGCGTGTGTCCTTCAGTAGCACCGAGCGGAACAGCGACAATCTGGAGCGTGTCGACACCTGGCGGACCCCGGTACCGGACGGTCGCCGCTCCACCACTGACGTGGGCACCGGGTAATGTTACCCTCCACCGCGCGAGACATTCTAGGTCATACCGGGCATAAAGTCGGTACGGATACAGCAAACTACTGAGAGAGTGTACGAGAGGAAGCCTTCACCAGTAGCAAGGTATGTGCCTTTTTTTTGGTCGTTTTCTTTGTCGAGTCTAGTGGTAAAGTGCTGTGTGCCCGTATTTAAAATGCATTTGTGAACAAAGTTTAAGGATTTTATGAGATTACATCATTTCTTTCTGTGTAATTTAATCGACATTTACAATTTAAGCAACAAAAACTGTTAATCGTTGAATAAAAGGAGAATATTTTTCTAAAAGATTAGCTTATGTGCAGGTGCTTTTATAGTTGCCACCTTTAAATAGAACACCTTGGCACGTATACTCCTATACACTTCCAAATGGCATTCTAATCTGAGTTAATGTCATTGTGATGGAGTGCGTTGTAAATCTAAAATTTCTAGTCTGCAGGTGTGCCGTTATGAATGTTGAACGGTTGTTACCAGGCAAATTTCACATAACTTAGATGTGTTCACATAATTCTTCTGCGCTTTTGTGAAACGGATCAGATTTGGTGGTTAAGGCATGTTTTCTTTTCTTTCATAAACCAATGTATTAGCTTATATCAGTTAAGATGGTTTAGATCATTCAAAATTGTACAAAATTGCTTTCTTGGCCTCGCTGACATAGCGTTACGTCAGATCAAACAAAACAACAGGGTGTTTGTCCAAATACAGTACGGTTTTAAGACAGCTTCACACCGTGGCAGGTATTCTTGGCCATCAGGATGGAAGAGCGACTCCCGGGGTTAGGTTTCTGCTGCATTTAGCGGTGGATGGCTGCTCCTGTGTGTCCCCTTCTGTGATGCTCTATTCACGGCCATCTCCCGACACGGCCCCACTCAGACAAGCCGCGTGCTATTGTTGTTGAACCGCTCACACTGTTGTGACAGCAGTATCGGTCCTGAGTAGTGTCAGGTTTGGCGGACGGTCCTAAAGGTGTTCAACGAGTGGTCATGAGAGGTTGTACGAGTAACCTTTGCAAAATTGCATGGATAATCCACAAACCTTCTCCTTGTCCCTTCATTGTCATGTTTCTTCGTCTAGTCTACTAGACAGCATGTCTTGTAAATCGTATGCTATTACGCCGTTTTGGGCGGAGCTATTTATATACGTCATGTTTTAAGCACTAAATTAGTAGGGGATCACAAAGTCGGCAAGTAACGACGTCACACCATTTAGGCGGGAATCATTTGTCGTGTTGAGAGACAGAAGTGGGCAGAAAGAATCGAAGTAAGGCATCCCCACACAGACCGAAACATTTAATACTAATCTTAATCGACGAATTTCAAACAAGCCTCAATCTAAACAAACACAATTCTGTTCGATCTTGCTGCTAATATGTATGTCATTTGCGTTTTTTACTCGTTTATTTGATCGTCCATAAAACCCTTTCTTTGTCCCTAGATGGACAAGCCCGGGTGCTCGACCCAAGTTGACGATATTGAAGATTTGCCGGATTATGAGACCGCCACCGGCTTCAAGGCGTACCCTTCAAGGAGGAAGGTTCGTGTGGTGTCTGTTTCTTGTATGACTACCATTGCTGCTTTGGTTCTACAGGGGTTAGTCTTTTTACGATAACAAGACATAGAGTAGATACAGACACTTGGCTTAAAGCCTAAACTACACTAGCTTATGTTCACCTGCTAGCTACGTTTTGACTCCCGGGAAACTAGGATTGAGCTTATATCTACTTGTAGCACTGGTATGGTTTCAAGTAGTTCATCAATTTACACTTACAGTTTCGCTTGGTAGACACGTTGCTACAAATTTATGGATAATGGTGGGTTTGTATACGCCTTGATGATGTACTGTTCTGTGGAGCATTTTCTGTCCACTTAGCCGTCGGCCAGTGTTCAGGATGACAAGAAAGAGGAGGAAGAGCAGAAGTCGCCGGAGTACGAGTTTGCCTCAAGCACAACGATGCACGGCCTGGGAAAGGTAACCGTCACGTTAAAGTAGTCACTTGTAAATTAATTCAAGATCAGCTTTTCTGAAATCTAAAAAAATACCCACTGTTTTCTTAACGAGTTTGCTCATTACAAGGCCAAAAGACCACTTCTGGGCACTAAACTCACTTGGTGGGAGGTATAGGCTAGGAGAACGTTGGTTTTGACGGCTTGATTATCGGCTGTATTCGGGAGAGTACCACTTGTCAGGGATAGAGTTCCACATTTAACAACATTACTTCAAACCGATTATTCTAAAGGTATAAGCATGACTGGAAGAAGGCGAACAACGTTTTGATGTGTCCCTGTACCTTTGACAGATTGCGGACGCACCAAACATCCCGGCAAGGCTCGTATGGACTGTGTTTTTCCTCGTCGCTTTCGGCTACGCCGTTTACCTCATCACGCAAACGTAAGTATTTCTTTAATACATGTTTTAACATTGATATAATGTTCGAGGTGAAAACATCACAACCAATGGATATCATGTAAAATATGATGGAAACTATGTCTTATCACTTTGTTATTGATAAGCTACGGAGTAGTAATATATGATTAATGTTAGTTGATATCACACTAAGGTTCATCTCCTACTTCAACTGGGACACCATCACGGACGTCAAGCTGGAGTTTTCTGAAAGCCTGGAGTTTCCAGCCGTCACCTTGTGTAACTTCAACAAGTGGGTCAGAAATGATAATCGCATAATTGTAGCATGTGTTTTGTACTAGTACTAGTTCTGTGGTATGCTGTGGTGTGGTTTGGTGTGGTGTAGCTGTTTTGCAATTGTCACGATAAACGCACAAAGCTGTTCAACCTTCTCTCCGCCTGCTCAACAGAATTTGTTACATTTCATGCTATAGATAAATTTAAGTTCATCCTAGAAGGTAATAACCCTTACTGTGTACAAATAGGTAAATTTATCAAAGAATGTAGAATAGGACAAGTAGTATTAGTTGACCCATATATTGTTCTGTACGTAGGATATTTTCGTTGTACCCATGTTTATTTGTCTGTATATCTACATGTCTTAGACCTTACGAAAGTCGCTGCACTTTTGTTGTGTCAATAAAGTTCTCGTAATGTCATGGGATTCATGGTATAATATTGTATGCGAAACGTGATGACAAATTTTGTTATGCGATGTTCTAGTGCTTTTACTTTGTGGTACTTGATGAATACGTTACTGGGGTCATCCAAAACATGTCTTGACTGACATCCATCGGCCCAGGTACGAGAGAAAAAGTGAGGTTAGCCAAAACTTCGACGCCATCGACTACATGAGTCCGATCATCGGGAACGCCTTCCTACCGGACACTGGAGGGGACATACCCCAGGCACAGACAGACGTCCCGTACAGGTAATCATTGCAGTCTAGAAAATTTGGCGTATGTGTATGAATTTATGTCCTGCCAAGGTACGGGATAGCATTCCAACACCAACGCTTAACAAATGTTTTTAACGACGTGACATGACGTGACATCTGTGATCATAGGCATACATTCTGTATTTCAGATTAACTGTCCAGTCAGTCAGTCTGAGAAAAAAATGTGATGAGGTACGACTCTGTTAGATTGACTGAAAACATGTACTTTCATATCTCGCGGAAGACACGGCAGCCACATATATCTTAGGGCACATCTGTGTATGACCCTGCTAACTCATCTCCCTCCGGTCCCATCTCTAGTGTGAACCTGAGGAGCATCACCGACTTCAGTGGGTTCCGTCTGGACGCAGACTCGCTCATGGACTGTACTTGGAAAGGCGTGAGATGTTACGCAGAGGTCACAACCATTGTTTGTTTCTTATGATATACCATTGTTGTTATTTTGTCGTTTACCCTACTGAGGCCTACTCCCTGGGGGCGGGGCCCATCATGCATAATGATTTGTCATGTTTTGCCTTTTAGAACTTCACCCAAGTGTACACGACATTCGGGGTCTGCTACATCTTTAACGCTGCGTCAGGGCAGAACCTCGTCCAAACTATCCCGGGCGCTGGCAACGGGCTGCATCTCGTCGTGGACGTCAAAAAGGTAGTACATACATAGATTAGGGGTAGTACACCCATGAATTAAGGGTAGTACACCCGTAGATGAGGGGTAGTACACCCGTAGATGAGGCCAGGGGTAGTACACCCATAAATGAAAGGTAGCACACCCATAGATGAAAAGTAGTACAGCCGCGAGTAAAAGGTTGTACTAGTACTCCCATAGATCAACGATAGTGCACCCATGTGAATATGATGTGAATTTAGATTTGTTGTGCTCACGTTCCATCGCACAGGACTTGTACTCAGAGGACCTGGAGGCCGGGGGGAACAGCGATGTTGGACTGAAGCTTCACGTCCACCCAAAATACGAACCTCCCGAGCTGCAGACACAGGGGATAGCGGTGGGTCCGGGGAACCACGCGTACGTCGGCATCTCACAGGTCACGGTAAGGCTTCGGGCTTAATTTTTATCTCTTAAAGTAACTTAAGCATTTGCTATATAATTTTTAACTACGTGTGCGGATGTTTTGTTTTTGGCGTGTTTATGTGTTTTTCTGTAGTTATCTGCACAGGCATGTAAGAGACACTGACAGGAAGTTAGGGCAAAGGTCCCAGAAAAGGTCCCGTATGGGAGCTAGTGGGAATCAACATCAGCAAGAAATGAACATTAATCAAGGACATTATACAGAATGTGCTTGCAATAATGTATAAAACAAGAAATTCACGAAAAATAGATATTTTCGCCGAGGTATGAGATACTCTATTCCTTGTTTGTGAAAAGGGTAACTCGGCTATGGAGATCGGCATTAATTTCCATGACTTTTTTCTTCATGACGTTTTGTATCCATCCCTAGTACGTGAACGAGATCCCTCCATGGGGCATCTGTGAGACCGTGCAGCTGGACCACTACGAGAGGTACACGTTCTCAGCCTGCATGCTGGAGTGTAAGGCGCACCATGTACAGGATGAGTGTAGCTGCACTGCACTGGAGCTCATAGGTATGGCCCAAAACCTGGCCCGGTAACGGGGTTACCACGGTTATCACGGTTACCAATGTTTTAATACGAACAGTGGCATGTAAAGAGGTAACAAAATAATTCTAGACTTTTTTTTCTTTTGATGGAGCGAGCAAGATCTTTAGGAACGTCGGTCACAAAAATACGTGAAACGATCTTTCAATCATGGAATATTTCTAACGCATCAACGTTTACTTCATTGTGGTACAAAAATACTCAAAGTGAGCTTTTCCTTCCTTTTCTTTAGGAAGCGTCCAGCTTGAAAGTGATCCGCAGATCTGTTCACCTCGGCAAATTGCTGACTGTGTCAACTCTGTCTACCGTGAGTAAATAGTTAGTTCTGTCATCGCCTGCTGTAACATTCTAAGACACCAAAATAGTACAACAGCAATATTCTCATCAGTTTAAAGGCATAATAGAAATGGCAGCATGTCCTTTATTTCATTCTCTTTGAGTTGTGCTATGGGGAGATTGACCTTGCAGCTGTACTATGTTAGCTTTCTAGCTGCAGTCTCTACCACCTAGACTGTTTAAAAAACACTCAAGAAGTGCAAATGGTCAGGAAATGAGCATGTTTGGTCCGTTCACTACCCAGAGAGAATCCAGACGGGCGACCTGCCGTGCTACTGCCCTACTCCCTGTGAGATAGTGGAGTACGACACCACGGTGTCCTACGCAGGCTGGCCCAACCCGAAGGCCAGCGAGAGCCTCATCAGAGACTATCCCGACCGCTCACTGGACTATCTGAAGTGAGTTTTCCAATATGTGTACTAACATGCTGAAAAAGTGAAGTCATGGAATTGATCCTTCGACATCATTCCAATACGCTTTGAGGGCGTTTCTTTCTGTTAGAAAATTGTTGAAGAAATTGATAAAGTCGAATTCCCCTGACAGACAAGTGCTTTAAACATCACCTGAAAAGCGATTTTATGTATAGAATTGACTCCACTACTGTAAACGTTCAAGGAATTCAACATCAAGTCATCATATCTTTTTTTTTCATTTTCCAGAGAGAACTGGGTGGTATTTGACGTGTACTACAAACAGCTGAACTTTCAGAAGATTGAACAGAAGAGGAAGACGTCGGTGGAAGGTTTACTGAGTAAGCATCATCGTTAAAAGCGTGGTTTTGCAAATGCAACGTTTCGCACATCAGGTCAACTACAAAGTAGAGTCGAACGACGATAGTTGGTTTGGTCGGTTTGGTGTGTGTTGTTCATAACATTGACTTGTGTTGATGTTGAAGAAAACGCGTTGTTTCGACGTAACGACCGGAGAAATAAACGTAGACATGTAGAGAATAAACAGGTATCAATCAAAGTGCTGCAATGCTTTTCTTGGTTCTTTGTACATGTGCTGTAAAGCTACACACTGCTTTACTGCATGTGTATTACATGAGTGCCATTTTCGTGGTAACGGAGAAGCATGAGGCATAGATTTTGACTGTTTATGTTGTAACTGTGCAGGTATCCTGGGCGGGTGTCTGGGCCTGTGTATCGGCGCCAGTGTCGTCAGCATCACGGAGTTCGCCTACTATCTCCTGCTGAGACCCGCCAAGTTCATCATGAAACGTACCAAGAAAAATACGTCCACCAGCAGGACCAACATCATTCAAGTCAGGTAGTCACCTGAAAAATTCTGACCCTGACCTGTCACAACTGAGCAGTTTGTGAACATCACTGCACAGTATAAAGAGGACAAATATGTATGATATCAAGTTTGGTATGCTTTATACGTTCAATCTTGTCCTCTTGTATGCATAATTGCAGAGAAATCTCGTGTGCTTCTATTCTAATCCGATAGCCTTTCGACAAGTGGATTAATGAGCAATGTTGACTGTCTTGTCAACGTACTGGGAGAACTGTTGACGTTGATAATTGTGTGAACAATCTAAATGGTGATAGTCTGGGAGACAAAGGAGAAGATTGTTTGACTTGTTTAAAGAACCAAGGCAACAAACGGGTGACATCTGGTGTTATAATTGTCATTAAGAAATGAGGCATCCAACAATGTTCTTGCTGCAACCAAGCACTAATGTAAAGGCTTGATGTTCATTTTCTAATTTGCGTTTGTGTGAATACTAGACTGAAGTCTTGGAATACAGTCATATTATGAAATAAATATTCTAACTGAAGAAAACAGTGACAGTATGATTTTGTGGTTACTTACTAGTAAATAAAACCGTCGTGTCGATATAGATATAGGTCCCTCCTCATCACTTAGGAATGTTTCTTATATACTTTAGCTGAAATTGGTCGTAAAGAAGAATTCGGGCCAAACACAATTGCCGAGCTGAAGCTACAATGGGACTAGTTGTCCTAAGGCACTGACCATAATTTTCTGAAAAGACCAACATTGCTTCGCCATCAACACTGAGGCAAACGAGAAGTGCTGGCGTTTCTGAAACCCACCACTTCCTCCACATGTCACATCATCCATGTGTCATCTTTACAAAGGGCGATCGACATAGGCGTTCAAATACCGAAATACCGACAATATTTTCACTACAGCTCATTCCCAGCCTTGAATTCTACATATCCATGTAGACAAATATTATGACAACAGGACCGTGTGGACTAAAACGGTCTATTAACTCAACATACCAACAACATTTACAGAGTAATGGACTATGAAAGACTAAGAACTCCAGCTTGAAACCTTAGAAAGTCCATTAGCGTACTGTGTCACGGTGTATTTCAGGTTCCTTTGCGGTTGCAGAATGATAGATTCGTGTCGCGGGACGTACAGCTATATATGAGACACTCCAGCCATTTCCCAAGTGTCCCAGCGCCCTTTTGCGAACGCGCGGTAACGGGGAAGGCTGTTGGTTGACAGTTCCTCTTGAGATCGATAGCATGTTTGTTTGTTTGTTTGTTTGTTTGTTCATTTGTTTGTGTGTGTGTCCGAATTCATTTGAGTCCAGTAGAGCCACAGGAAGTGAGGAGGAATGGTGTAACTTCAAACGGAGTGCGGGACAAAGTTATATTCGAGGTCAACATGTTCTCTCCTCAGTCTGGGAGAAATTGACAGTGGAATATGCATGGAATAGGCGAAAAATTCAGAATAATAAAGACCCTTAACTCTAAATACTTCACGGATGTGTAAAATCTCATTCCTTACTTAAACTTGGCCTAATATACTTGTAGGTGATTATGTAAGGTACAAAGGGAAGTCACCACACAGTTCTTTTTTTACATTGTATTGAACCATCTCTACGCTGCCTGCATCACAGACAGGAGTTGTACACAGTGTAATGCACTTTGGAGCATATATACAGAATGCTTTGTCTTTAAAATAGCTTAATAAAAAAACACATTTTGCACGTTCAAGATAATCCTTTTGTACGCGGTACAATCATAATGACATCACAACAAATCCACTTAATTATAAAGTACTTATACAGTACATTGAAGCAAACGATGAGAAATACTGGCTCTTTTCGGTGCAAGCAATACTTGAGGGCATGAAAACACAACAAAATTTGACGCAAATGATTATCTTGAGCTGAACATTGCTGCGAGGCACGCAGCTAACATGACCATATTTGGCAGTGTGGCCCTCTCACTGCCGCTGATGACACTGCCCTGCAGCACCACGCCGTTACACCGGTCAGTCTTACAGCACTGCAGACATTCCTGGTGCAACACAACACAATAATAGTGAAATCATTTGGTAAGATATTAATATGTGTATGTGAACCATTTTCTTGTTCTTTGGTTGAGGGGAACAATAAGAAAACAAATGTTGCCAAAATGTTGCTAAATCGGCAGCATGACTGTTTTTGGGCCCAGCAAACACATATCAGTAACTGCACGTGAACAGGACGTTGCTTGTTGCTGTGAATTCTTACCTTTGTGTTGCCGTTCTCTGTGCAGGTTTCTGCCATGTACTCCTCGCTGCAGACGAGGTCCTCATGTTGACATGAGCGGATGTGGCCGCCGTATTTCCCGTCATCCGAGGACCTCCAGCTTATCTGAATGTTCACAACAGAAACATAATTGCTATAGCCAAACTTCGCGTCCTGTCTAGGAAAATGCAGAGGCTATGAACGACATTCATCAGCTTGATTGTCATCTGTGCCCGTCAAACTTACCCAGCATGCACCGTTTTCACACAGAGTCTCGCGAGACTGGCCGCCGTTAGCCACGAGATCGTCCTGATCCTGGTCACAGTCCTGGTCAGCAGCGCAGCTATAGCAGGTGACGGGGTCAGGAACGTAGTACTGGGTATCTGAAAATGGGCAAAGTCCTTGTTGATGTTTCACTATATGATATGAAAATGATATATTCCCCCATTACTCTATCTGCTCCAGTTTCAACGTCTTTCAAACATAATCCTGCATTCTATGGGCGTGACCTTGTGACGTCTTTTTCGAGGTTAGCATTGTGTGTTTCCTTGTAGCCGAGACTCTTTCTGTATCACGAATAGTCATCAACCCATCTATGATAAAGACCCATGTTGAACAAATTCATTTTACGTACATCCTTCAAAGTTGAAAGGAGAAATAAAAGTGACGTCGGGTAGTATTAAATCTAACAGACACACCTCAGCTATCATAGACATGTAAAAGCTACTTCTGTTAGAGGAAGTATGAGCTCTACTCACGACATTCGTCGATTCTGCAGGCTTCCGTGTCCACTCCATAGCCAACGTCTACGAAACACTCCAGCGTGCCGGACCCGGTTGGGTCTCGGCAGTAGTTGCCATCCAGTCCGGCGGCGGCTCTCTGAGCTTCGGAGACTTCCATAAAACCCAAGACTTGCTGGACCATATCGTCTGCCCAGTCCATACAGGGCTGACTTGTCCTTGTTACGTTCACCTGCCCACGGTACGAAGTGGTACCGTCCACGTAGCAGTCTGAAAAAATGATTCATTGTTTTCATCTTCGCTAAACAATCCGGAGCGTACTGTTTTAAAACTGTTTTGGAGATGATTCATGCTACTTCTTTAAACTCTACCGCCATCCAAAAGACAACACCACTGCAAATTGTTACGCGAAAGGTTTTCCTATGTCACTGCTAATATAGATACATGTAGTTTCGTGCAAATACATGCCCGAGGGCTAATTGCACAAGTGCAAACAACATGTATGAAAAAGAAGGTACAATGATATGAGGGTCTACGTAATACTACATCCTACAACATACGTGGTACTAATTTTGTTGGGTTTGACTTCTTCATTTCAGGCAGTGGGAGGAATTTACCCACTTCGTTTACAATATGTGGGTTCTTTGATTTTAGTAGTAAAATTGTTTTCTCCGGATAAGCAATAGTGGGAAGATAATGGTGCAATTTGGACACGACAGTAAATAATTGGTTTCTGATATCATTATACAGTGAACAATTAGAAATGAAATGATTTTCGTCTTCCACTGCATTCGAGGAACAATATTTACAAATCCTCTCCGACACAGGTAGTACAGGACATAACTAAATGATGTTACACCAGCTTGTGCAAATTGCAACAATATTGGTCAAATGTGCGAACCGAGGAGTTACATTCTGTTCTGTTCTGTTCTAACCCTTATTACAGGTCTGTGATTTAAGAAATTCGGTAAATAAGCTAGTAGGGTCTTAATGGATTGATAAGGGCTCAACCTGGTGGTCTTCGGAAGATCTCACAGATTGAACTACTAGTAAATGGTCTCACCACAAGTCGCCACCTGACACACAGATTTTGTTTTCGGGAGGTTGGTGATGCAGAACGGCCCTTCGTAGTTCCCATCCGGGTTTCTGCAGTAGTTCCTGTCCAACCCGGCATCGGGATAGGCTTCTGGGGTGTAGCCTTCTCTCCCTTTGAACCAGTACCCGCACCACCAGCCATCGGCCGCGATCCTGATGTCGCCCCGGTAGTTTGATCCGTCACCAACAACACAGTCACTGTCTGCAATGCATGAGGATGGGTTCTCTTTGAACATGGATTCACAATCGCACAGAAGACCAGATGCACGCAAATCATAACCTAAACGTTTTAAGTTGTCACACACTGAGCCTGTCTTAACAGACAACCGAAGATTGTCATATCTATAGATCTAGAGAAGCCTACAATATTATCTTTTGAGTGGATCCGACTTACCGCAGAGTCTCCCGTATGTCCCCGGCGGACACAGACAGGTGTAGGTCCCCAGCCCGTCAACACACGTCCCGCCGTTAAAGCAGGCCGTGTCGGAACCCCACGGTGGACTCTGGCAGTCGTCGACATCTGGAAAGACAAAATGTAACGGAGGGCATAATCTTAATCAGTAAGTCAACGTGTTCAACCATAAGATATTTTGACAGATAGGAATATATGTACCGTTACTTGTATTGTTAACCTTAAATACTTGTTGCCAAATATTCAATTAATGTTTTTAAGCATTTCCAATGTGCACCACTACAAGGTCAGATACAACAAAATATTCCAAGTCTCCAGTCTCCGAATGTATTCAACGTGACCCAGCTCAGGCCAACAATGTTATCTGACGTGGATAAAGAAAAAATAACAGAACAAAAGATACAACATTACATTACTATATTTGATACTATACAGATAGTATCTGCAATACTTTGTTGAATGCCAACACAAAACACGTTAGCTTGAAAAGCGACAGCTTTCGTATTCTCAGTCAAAGCACATGCAAAGGCCCTTACTTGTTTCGCAGTTCTCCCCGGTGTATTCGGACGTACAGTGGCAAGAGTAGGTATCTGGTGCGTACTGTTCGTTACAGGTCCCTCCATTTAGGCACGGGGAGCTCCAGCAATCCCTCGCTGAACACATGACATACAGACTCATTCGGGATGGATCATACTTGTGATAAAAAAACGTCGGTAATTTTGTTCTGGCTCGACACGGCAATAAAGAATTCGTCATTCAGTTCATTCTTTCCCCCAGATCACCCTAACATTGTACAATGATGTGCTTACAGTGGCTGCTTTGATACCCGATCCATCATATAGTGAGAGCAACCTGAAGTGAGCAGACGATTCTGCGGACGAATCCCAAACTGTTCCCAGCGCCCAACATGCTCCCAATGAAATTTTGCTAGTGCCCCTGCGTTAGGTCATTCTACTGTTTCTACTGATAATGTTATAATCTTACCACAAAGTCCACAGCTCATTGGACAGGTGTTCATCGTCCACGTATCCCCACTCCAACCATTCATACACCGTCCATAGCTGGCCCACAGCGGGCAGAAGGGGGACATGTCTTCACACACGCGAGAGCCGTCTGGGGGACAAGGAAAACGGTATTTAGTACACAACTTATTGCACATGTGAAAGCTTATAATGACGTGGCTTTGCAATTCGCTCGAAGTCTCATCCAGACAGTCTTTCTCAAAGCAACTCTTTAAAGAGAAATTACTATAGATCGGTTTTAAAGAGTAGTGAATATATAGCATTTATAAGGTTTCATTGACATAAACGAAAAGAAATAACAGAACATATTAGTGAGAAGTTTGAAGAACTGTACTGACCGCAGAGCCCGCACGTGGCACGACAGCGTGCGTACGTGTTGAACTTGAGGGAGTCGCATTGTCCCTCTAGTTCCCATTCTGCGCAGTACTCAGATTGATCTACACAGGGCACTCCCGGGTAATCCGTCGGCGGTGGAGGGTCTGCAGTCGTTTCGAATAAGAATCAATCAGACAAACAAACATCTCCACTGAGTCTAGCTTATTTCCTCTCGGCACCTTTGAACATAATCAGTACGTATTACGTGTATTATGATATTTGTTTACTATATATCTACATTAATTAGATACTGAGTACACAAAATGAAGATGATTTTACTCGCCGTGTGTTGATTGTGTGTGTGTGTGCGTGCGTGCGTTCTTGCGTGCGTGCGTGCGTGCGTGCGTGCGTGCGTGCGCGTATTTTCTAACGGTATTACCTGTGGGGCACGCACCACAGCTCTGTCTACAGTTCACCAGCATGTACTGCGGGTTATTGAAACATTCTCCAATTGAGGCCCAGCCTGGACAGCGACCGTCGTTGTCCACGCAGTCTTGGCCCATCGTGGAGCCGACTTTATACAGTAGAAAACAGAAGTTCAATAAATGACGGCTTACAATTGTGTTAACGAGGACTATTCACACATTTGGAACACTTATATTGCAACATTCGAAGGAATAGCCCATGGACCCGCGCACTGTGGTATAGAATTGGAATGACCTGGACGGTTTCCTGTAACGTTGGTGTAACCACGAAAGAGACTTCCCGATGATCATGATCTAAAAGATTCATTTATGTAACCTGAACACACCACGTCTTGTCCAAGTCATGAACTTCGTATAATCACGTTACAGCCTAACGTTAGTTTCGGGAATATCAGACTCAACTTGACATTCAAAACAGATTTATTATGTTTCCCTTCGATTCCCTTTCTATATAGTTCAAGTAATACTCACACGTTTTTCGACCAAACTTGTATAGAGATATCAATGTCTATTGCTACTATATAGCGATATCGCTAATTTGGACCTAGATTGTTTACCATTGCCATTCCAGAGACTAGGATAAGGTCCATGTGTACATACCCAAGAACAGGATGCCAGCCAACAGAACGGGACCCATGCTGGAAACCGGACCTGTAGGTGGAGGGATAAGGACGTTTTTATCACTCCTCGTACCACGAACCTACAATTAAGACACGTTTTAGTCGATAACCACCTTCTTCAAGACCTTCGTCCTTGGTATTAAGAGCCTCAAGACGTTTCGTAAGTTAGGCACTGTACCAAGGGTCACATGAGAAATGAATTCCCTAATTGAGCTAGTGAATGAAATAATTATATAAGCGGCGGTTGATTAAAAAACGAGCTGCATTCACAAATGACATATAGACATATTCAGAAGACTGGTTATTCGTAGCGTCCATTAACAATATTTGATAAATGTTCAGAAAAAAATTTGATATAAAGGGAAAACCACATAAGACATATTTCCTTGACAACAGACTGTCCACAAGTAAAGTGAATATGCAGATATGAATTTCAGCAACAAGGTATCGAGTCCACGTTACCGGAGGGTTTCCGACATAATAGAGAGAGAGAGAGAGAACCCTGCTTGAACGATGCTTAAAAGCACAGCAACACTCATTCACAATAATGTTAAACGTAATCTACTGTGGCCAACCAGACACATTTGCAGGAAAATTACTTGGTTTTGTTCTAGATGCGTGAGATGAAGTTTACCTATGATCAACAAGTACATACTCAGAAAAGGCAAAATGGATACCCACCTGTATCTCTTTAATATCCAGAGAGCCCACCAGTGTGTCCACCAGTGTGTTCTACATACCAAACCTGAAGCCGACCTCTCAAACTGCCGATCCCTGCCGCGATGAGTGAACCGTTCTGTTTTCTGATAGATGAGCTGGCGTATCTATGAACACACTGGATGCCCCGTTGCTCTCTCTCACCCCCTACTTTGAAGACCCGTTGATGCGTAGGTCCGTGGACGCCGCGGTGGCCCGGAAAGATCAGAAAGTACCGTGGCCGACAAGTACAAAATTTTACACCGCAACTTTTGGTGTTTTACACCGCAACTTTTGCTGTGTTTTACACTGCAACTTTTGCTGTGTTTTACACTGCAACTTTTGGTGTTTTACACTGCAACTTTTGGTGTTTTACACTGCAACTTTTGCTGTGTTTTATACTGCAACTTTTGCTGTGTGGAAAACTTACACCCCTCCCCTTTTATAATGGACGGTCCCCCTGTCAGGTCAAAGGTGACAAAGATGGCGGCGGCAAGTCACAAGCTGACGTCTAGGGACATTAAAATGAAGAAAAACGATGTCCATACCCAATAATAATGAACTAACCTGCAGAAAATTTATGTCATTGCTGTTGATGTCTGGAGCTGGATATCTGACGTCCTTGATAAATTTGTTGTGACGCATGGCAGCAAAAAGCAACATAATTTGTAATCACTGGACCTGGTCGAAACATTTTTAAATTTATCCCGGTCTATAGGCCAAAGCTAGAAAAACCTTTAGAAAAAAACTAACGTCACAACGTAGCCAAGCTTTTCCTCTAAAAACCTTATGCACGAAAAGGATAACTCAGTCGACGTAGTTTGCATGCCATCGTTGTCACCTTTGACCTGACAGGGGGACCGTCCATTATAAAAGGGGAGGGGTGTAAGTTTTCCACACAGCAAAAGTTGCAGTGTAAAACACAGCAAAAGTTGCAGTGTAAAACACAGCAAAAGTTGCAGTGTAAAACACCCAAAGTTGCAGTGTAAAACACAGCAAAAGTTGCAGTGTAAAACACAGCAAAAGTTGCAGTGTAAAACACCCAAAGTTGCACTGTAAAACACCAAAAGTTGCAGTGTAAAACACCAAAAGTTGCGGTGTAAAACACCAAAAGTTGCGGTGTAAAATTTTGTTCTTGTCGGCCACGGTAAGAAAGACCCAGGCACCTGCTGCACGCCTTGACGCCACATGCCTGTGATTGTTAGGTACAGACCTGCCCTCCCAGCGCCAACCGTGCGATGTGCACCCCACACACGGGAAAAACACCGAGACCGCAAACGGCCTTGGTAACGAGGGCCCGTTTTGTCGAGTCATTGACGCAACCCTTTTCAATCATTTTAGCCGCAGACAATCTTAACTTTGTGGTTCTAGAAACGAAAACTTCTATGTTGCCAATAATAACATTACGCAACTCAAATACACAGCGTGCCTGGACTATGGGCTGGCCGGGCAACTTCATAACATGGAAGCCATATACAAAATAAACTTGTAACAAGCCAACAAAGCTTAAGTATCTAGTCTATTAAATCTTTAATCCAAATCAATATCCAAATGCTATTCCAAGCAAACAAGCAGTAGTAAAAAGATTGACAGTGAATATCAAATAAGGTATCTAGTCTCTCTATATATCTGTATATCGTTATTCGATTGCTTTTGTAACGTTTGGTGTTGGGGCTTATAAGTTCCATTCTTACCACCACAACATAAAATACGCCTGCCCATTATCAATGTAACTAACGTTTACCTAAAATCGATAGTTTTCTGAAACTTTTAGAAACAGCTATCACCCACATCCTTATATTTTTGCGATTTCTTCCTCTCTAACACACTGACACCTTTTAGTCCTTCTAGTATAGTTATAGTATAGAATGGTTTATTGTGCGAATACAAACTCATCGCAGCTTATGAGCTGAATTGCGAGTTCATGTACATATACAAATTTCACAGGTTGACATAAACAATCGCTCTAAAAGTTTACAAACTGCGAACAGGTGACAATACAAATCTAAAAGATGGAATACATATTTAAAAGACGCAATGCATATATAAAAAGGTAAAATTACATATTTAAAAAATACAAAGTAATTATCAAAGACACCAATTAATAATCTAAATGCCACAATTATCTAAACTAAATGCCATCGTTTAACAGGTTAACAATATACGGTAGAGGGCTATTTTGGTAGCGTATAGTACGTGCTGGCAATGGGTCGTATTTGTGACATTGTCTGGTAACCCTCCCGCTGACTTTGCCCCTTTGTTGAGGTAACCATTGTCTGTAAGTGTCAGACTTGGACAGGGTCTTGCCGAACTGGTGGCACAGGGTTTCCCGCCTCGTCACTAAGCATACAAAAACGACTAAGATATCCAAGGTCATACCCAGTACATCTTTAACAAAGAGCTAGACACATCAAGTCTAAGGCACGTCAGGACTGCACTGCGACATTTACGGCACAATATAATAATGGTGCGATGGTTTTCGTTTTTTTTTACTAACTGGACATCGCTAACCATATGTTTGTGACAATAAGTTCCTTTCAATACCAAAGCTACTCCTTCAAGCTCTGCTCAACGCTTGTCATGAGTTCGTCAAGGTGAGGCCCCTGCCAGGGATTCCTCTTGGGTTCTTTTGTAAAGTCGATGTACAAGAGTTGTGCGAACGGCATGGCCATGGGGCCCTCTGGCGGCCAGGCCGTTTTCTCCAGCAGGACGGGCACGATAGTTTTCTTCAGGCTGTGCGCAAGCGCGACTTCGTTCCTACAGTTGGCAGACTCTGTGTACTTGGGAGTGACGCAGCTGATGACGACCTGAGGAGGACACGTGGATAAAGACTTCAGCAGTCTGTCAGACAAAATATGTACCTCCCCGGAAGTGATTTCAAATCATACTTTTACATCATGGGTCATATTCAAAGTACCCGTCAAAGGTCAACAAATCCAATTTCTGTCGCTGAAGTCTACCTCCATTGGAAAAAAGGGATTAGGAGGATAGTAATTTTTACTTATTCCCATGCTTCTAAAGACATTGAAAGTCCAACCTTGGCCTGTCTCATGCCCTTGTCTATCGCGGCGTACAGTTGGTCTCCCCCGCCCATCTCCTTAATGTCCATCCAGCAGCTGTGGCCTTTCTCCTCCAACATATCATGGAGCTGGGTCACCTGATGCAGACATACATGATTACACAATTCGGTGTCACTTGACAGCTTTTACTAAGCT
>NW_017803865.1:92158-113257 GCF_001625305.1 Branchiostoma belcheri | reverse complement strand
GTAAGTTAGGCACTGTACCAAGGGTCACATGAGAAATGAATTCCCTAATTGAGCTAGTGAATGAAATAATTATATAAGCGGCGGTTGATTAAAAAACGAGCTGCATTCACAAATGACATATAGACATATTCAGAAGACTGGTTATTCGTAGCGTCCATTAACAATATTTGATAAATGTTCAGAAAAAAATTTGATATAAAGGGAAAACCACATAAGACATATTTCCTTGACAACAGACTGTCCACAAGTAAAGTGAATATGCAGATATGAATTTCAGCAACAAGGTATCGAGTCCACGTTACCGGAGGGTTTCCGACATAAATAGAGAGAGAGAGAGAACCCTGCTTGGACGATGCTTAAAGCACAGCAACACTCATTCACAATAATGTTAAACGTAATCTACTGTGGCCAACCAGACACATTTGCAGGAAAATTACTTGGTTTTGTTCTAGATGCGTGAGATGAAGTTTACCTATGATCAACAAGTACATACTCAGAAAAGGCAAAATGGATACCCACCTGTATCTCTTTAATATCCAGAGAGCCCACCAGTGTGTCCACCAGTGTGTTCTACATACCAAACCTGAAGCCGACCTCTCAAACTGCCGATCCCTGCCGCGATGAGTGAACCGTTCTGTTTTCTGATAGATGAGCTGGCGTATCTATGAACACACTGGATGCCCCGTTGCTCTCTCTCACCCCCTACTTTGAAGACCCGTTGATGCGTAGGTCCGTGGCCCGGAAAGATCAGAAAGACCCAGGCACCTGCTGCACGCCTTGACGCCACATGCCTGTGATTGTTAGGTACAGACCTGCCCTCCCAGCGCCAACCGTGCGATGTGCACCCCACACACGGGAAAAACACCGAGACCGCAAACGGCCTTGGTAACGAGGGCCCGTTTTGTCGAGCCATTGACGCAACCCTTTTCAATCATTTTAGCCGCAGACAATCTTAACTTTGTGGTTCTAGAAACGAAAACTTCTATGTTGCCAATAATAACATTACGCAACTCAAATACACAGCGTGCCTGGGCTATGGGCTGGCCGGGCAACTTCATAACATGGAAGTCATATACAAAATAAACTTGTAACTAGAATTCCGAGATCTCATACCTCCATGAAATATGATCTTGATATGTAAATGTAAATTTCTTCTTTAATTGTGCAAATGACCTCTGCATTAACATGATATATGCATCGTGATGTATGTTAAATTTTGATTAACTTACAGATGTCTCATCATTCACCATTACGAAACCATAGAATTTTCGCATTAATTATGCAAATTAGGTCATCATTTGCATAATTAGTATCTGTTGAAGATCCGCCTGCCATAGGTTACATACATTACATGTATGTAAGTAGTATAATGTAAAACACTGTACTTATAGAATTTCCTCATTAATTATGCAAATAAAGTCCCCATTTGCATAATTTGCATTTAATTATGTACATCTCTCTCTCAGCTACCTACACACCAAAAATAATGAAAATATGTTGTTCCTGTCTGGACTTATTGGCTTTTAAACATTTCGCCAGAAAGTGCCCTGCAGTTCCAGAACAAGCCGCTAGGGGGCCCAAACTCATAAGACTTCTTTCCCAGCACGAGAGCTACTTCCATCAAAATTCCATGACCCTAGCATGTCCAGATCGCGAGATATCGTAAAACACTGTAATTATAGAATTTCCTCATTAATTATGCAAATAAAGTCCTCATTTGCATAATTTGCATTTAATTATGTACATCTCTCTCTCAGCTACCTACACACCAAAAATAATGAAAATATGTTGTTCCTGTCTGGACTTATTGGCTTTTAAACATTTCGCCAGAAAGTGCCCTGCAGTTCCAGAACAAGCCGCTAGGGGGCCCAAACTCATAAGACTTCTTTCCCAGCACGAGAGCTACCTTCCATCAAAATTTCATGACCCTAGCGTGTCCAGATCGCGAGATATCAAAACCGGAAGTTGCGCTGCAGTACCAAGGGAAGCCACTAGGGGGACCAAAATCTCATCATTTCCAGTTTTCGTCACACCCTACCAACACACCAAGTATGAAATCAATCCATCCAGGCGTTCTTGAGTTATCTTGTTGACCAACAGAAGGACGGACAGACAGATAAACACAACTGAAAATATAACCTCCATGACACATTTCATGGAGGTAACAAGCCAACAAAGCTTAAGTATCTAGTCTATTGAATCTTTAATCCAAATCAATATCCAAATGCTATTCCAAGGAAACAAGCAGTAGTCAAAAAGATTGACAGTGAATATCAAATAAGGTATCTAGTCTCTCTATATATTTGTATATCGTTATTCATTTGCTTTTGTAACGTTTGGTGTTGGGGCTTATAAGTTCCATTCTTACCACCACAACATAAAATACGCCTGTCCATTATCAATGTAACTAACTTACCTAAAATCGATAGTTTTCTTTCTGAAACTTTTAGAAACAGCTATCGCCCACATCCTTATATTTTTGCGATTTCTTCCCCTCTAACACAATGACACCTTTTAGACCTTCTAGTATAGTTATGCATGTCACTAAGCATACAAAAACGACTAAGATATCCAAGGTCATACCCAGTACATCTTTAACAAAGAGCTAGACACATCAAGTCTAAGGCACGTCAGGACTGCACTGCGACATTTACGGCACAATATAATAATGGTGCGATGGTTTTCGTTTTTTTTTACTAACTGGACATCGCTAACCATATGTTTGTGACAATAAGTTCCTTTCAAAACCAAAGCTATTCCTTCAAGCTCTGCTCAACGCTTGTCATGAGTTCGTCAAGGTGAGGCCCCTGCCAGGGATTCCTCTTGGGTTCTTTTGTAAAGTCGATGTACAAGAGTTGTGCGAACGGCATGGCCATGGGGCCCTCTGGCGGCCAGGCCGTTTTCTCCAGCAGGACGGGCACGATAGTTTTCTTCAGGCTGTGCGCAAGCGCGACTTCGTTCCTACAGTTGGCAGACTCTGTGTACTTGGGAGTGACGCAGCTGATGACGACCTAAGGAGGACACATGGATAAAGACTTCAGCAGTCTGTCAGACAAAATATGTACCTCCCCGGAAGTGATTTCAAATCATACTTTTACATCATGGATCATATTCAAAGTACCCGTCAAAGGTCAACAAATCCAATTTCTGTCGCTGAACAGTCTACCTCCAGTGGAAAAAAGGGATTAGGAGGATAGTAATGTTGAATTATTCCCATGCTTCTAAAGACATTGAAAGTCCAACCTTGGCCTGTCTCATGCCCTTGTCTATCGCTGCGTACAGTTGATCTCCCCCGCCCATCTCCTTAATGTCCATCCAGCAGCTGTGGCCTTTCTCTTCCAACATATCATGGAGCTGGGTCACCTAATGCAGACATACATGATTACACAATTCGGTGTCACTTGACAGCTTTTACTAAGCTTTTACTACATAGAGGCTGGCTACCGCTGTGATTTTGATCTAAACAATGTAAAATTTATTAAACTTCCGTATGGAGTTTCGATCCGAGGTATGGTCTTGCCTGTGCGTTTGTACATTTGAGGGACATGTCAGCACGTGTTTGGGGGAATTCTCTAACCGCAGACCACCCAAAGTGGGCCGGATGGCAAAGGAAAAATGCACAGATGTAAACAGAGAAATTCCCAATAATGAATGAATGAAGACCTTTATTAAAATAATGAATTCAGAAATTCACAAAAACTCTCATCAAGTCACCGGGATATGAAGTCTACGATTTCTTTCTTTTTTTTTGGCAAAATGAAGGATATTAGGGAGTAAGGATGATGTAGATGTCCTCAGGTCATTGTTTTCTTTTGTCATTCATTTTTTTCCAAAATAAGCTTTCTTCTGCATTTTTTCGACGCCAGCACTTCAGCTGTAGCCTGGGTGCCATCGTATTTGTATGCAGGGCTCCCATTATTTTTAGGGAGCGAGTATGGGAGCCCCGGCATACAAATAGGATGACACCCATGCTACTACAGCTACAGCTACAGAGATGTACTTTGCTGAGATGGATATCAGGCTACTTTGCCCTACCTGTTTCTGATGGTCCCACTGGTAGGACAGGAACACTTGCACCGGCCCGAGGTCGCTAACGGTGGTTCTCTCCATCCGCTGGGTCAAATCTTCCTCGGGAGACGGCTTTGATGTCAACACAGATGAGACGAACCCTTTCACCTTATCTACACAAAGGCATACAAAGTTACTCCGACCTTTCGGTTCAAACATACGCACACTGTAGGTGTTGTAATTCATATAAACGGTAGAGGGCGCAGTTGAACGCGGACACGGAACATCAGCCTCAGGCCTTTAGTATTCGCTTCTTTTTCAATTCCTGTGGGGTGTACGTCGCTTTATGACTACATTTAGAGAAAAAGCAACATTCAAATGAACTCGAATCAGGGTTTGAAATGAAACACTACCCTTAATTCCGGACTTCTTCTCTTTCTGGTCGTCATCTGTGTCTTTCTCTTTCTTCTCTTTCTTCTGTTTTCCTGTCTTCTTGACTTCCGTGTTGAATGTGGTTGTATGGACTGTGCACAGAAATGTAAGAAAAGTGTTTTTTTTATAGTGATGACAAGAAAACGATGATCTCATATCTCCGTGAGTTTTTTTTTCTCTATTCGTTTTTATGAATTCTTCTGACTACCTCTCTATGCATTCTCCGGAGACTCAGCAAGTACTCTTCTCGGTGTAATCTAGCAAGCCATCTGTACGATCTATGACTTCATTGATTTACGTTCAACAGCTATAGGTATACTCACATTCCATGGGCTCGTGGAACGCACCAAAATCACTGAAAATTGGGGACGAGGCCCGTCTCGGCTACAGAACGGGATGATAAAGTGTCATGTTTATTGAAGCAGTATGAATCTTCGGATGTTTCCGGCAGAAATCTAATCAATACATTAAACACTACGGTCTTCGATACATGCCAAAATGCTACGACAGGCCACTGATCAAATACAATTATCCGTGTGGTGCCGGAAAACTCAAAACAAGACATCGCAGTCCGCTTGTGAACTAAACATTTTCGATCGAATTACTTTAAAGTTTGAATCTATCTACTGCCACCACTGTAACCGACACGATGTTGGGTGGAATGGTTACTTGCTAATGAAATACCTGTGCTCCGGCAGACAGGAAGTTATCCATGGATGTGCTCCCCATTCCTAGGTCGAACATAGGGTCAGGAGATCTGCCCCTGACAGGAGATCTGCCCCTGCCAGGCACTCCAGTTCCGCTCTCTGATAAGGAAAGATACGGTGACAAGAGGTGGACGGAGTCCGGGACCGACATGAGGAAGAAAAGTAGTTTTCTACCTAGGATCTAAATTCTGCCTACTCCATCTCAACTTTGTTCACGTGCACGTAGACATTTTGTTAAGGATTTTGTTAGTCATAATATGTTATTACCTCCATGAACAATACAGGTATTGTTTTTGGCGTGTCTCTGAGTGTGTGTTTGTGTGTGTGTGTGTGTGTGTGTGTGTGTGTGTGTGTGTGTGTGTGTGTGTGTGTGTGTGTGTGTGTGTGTGTGTGTGTGTGTGTTTGTGTTTCTGCACATTTGTAGTCAGCATAACTTCAGAACGCCTTTATGAATTGTGATGATAGTTGGTATGCTGGTATATGTAAGTCTTAGGAAGACGAAGGTCAAGGTCAGATATGGGCCTCCTGGTGGATGACCTTGGTACTGCAGCAGAACTTCCGTTTTTTTAATCTTTTGTCCTGAACATGCTTGATTTGTTAACATGTCCTTGATTTTTTGGGTGACAGATAGCTTTTCCTGTCAGGAATAAGTGGTGTGGGTTTGTCCCGCTAGCAGCTTCTTCTGGAACTGCAGGGGGCTTTCTGGTGAAATCTTTAAAAGCCAATAAGTCCAGATAGGAACAACGTATTTTCATTATTTTTGGTGTGTAGGTAGCTGAGAGAGAGTTGTACATAATTAAATACAAATTGTGCAAATTAGGACTTAATTTGCATAATTAAGGAGGAAATTCTATAATTACAGTGTTTGATATAATAGCACTTTTATACATGTAATCTATTTAATCTGTGGCAGGCGAAACATCAACAGATACCAATTATGCAAATGATGACCTAATTTGCATAATTAATGTGAAAATTATGTGACTCGTTATTGATGAATGAAGGGAATTCTATATATTGTGACATGTGTAAGTTACTTAAATGTCAACATTACTATGGATATATTATGTTAATGTAGAGGTCATTTGCATAATTAATGAGGAGATGTTGAAATGAAGTATGACAAAGGAGAGAGGTTTTACACTAAGAATATTGTCATTTGAATTTAGAAAACCATAAATTAAACTAGATTATGCTAATTACGACCTTATTTCCATAGTCAATGAGACAAATAAGAAACATTTACAAAAACTCAACTTATACCTCCATGAAATACATTTCATGGAGGTATAAGATCTCCGAATTCTTGTTATGAAAGTTTTGTTTTGTTTTGTGTCATGGGCAAAGAGCATGAGGCATCTAGCTCACAACGCGAAAAGTGGGATTGTCCAACAGCGATAAATCAAAGGGATGCCTGCGCGTCTGGTATGCCTAAATGGTGGCCAGGTTAGTCTAACATTGAAAGGTTATCTGAAGCATCATATGCCAGAAGCAACAATTGTCTGACTTATTAGCATTTGCCACCTAGCATTGGTAAAACCCCACTTTTCATGCAGTGTAAACATTGAACACCTGGATGTCCAACCTACATCTGCGGATATAGAAGATTTTTACTATTTATTTCGAATTGTTGTTCGAGGCGTTTTAAATGACAAACCTTTGGTTTTGACGGTTTTTCCATCTTTGGTCACAGTCGTGGTAGTCGTCCATGTTATGTTTCCTTGTCGAATCATGACGTCTAGTGATGTCCCTCCTCTACACAGGCGCGTAACCAAGTAGTCCTTCATGCAAATAAACAAAATAAACAATGATAAACAAAATAAACAAAATAACCAATTAAACGGTTACAGGTCAGCAGACTTACTAGTATCTTATCTCCCTCACACACAAACTATTCCGGACATTGTGAATATTTTGAACTAGCTGAACATGAACTGAACGTGAATACTTCAACTGGACATTGTGAACTTGAACTGAACTTGAAATCGAGACCTTATGTCAGGATGTCAGGCGCACTAGTTTGTGTTATATGTACATAGTTATTTTCCAGTTCTGGACGACAGCGTATTAAGTCACAGATTCAGAGCAAAACTCACTTAACCAAACCATGGAGTCAGAAAATCAGATTTTCTAACTCCATGACCAAACCAAGCAAACAACACATGGCTTTACATCCAGGCTTCTCAATGTATACATTAGGACTGGCGATATTTGTTTGTCGTGACAAAAGAAATGGACTAAACTACGTGACCTGAATGACATGTCTTTGATCACGTGACATATGTATACAGACTGCCTAATTTGCAGACTAAAGACGTGGGTGAACAAAGCCTGCTGCCATGGCGACAGTCACGGCACACCTGTGATGGATCACCACACCGTGAAGGTGGCAGCCGTTTCGGAGAAGACGTCCCCACACCTTTTCCTGTGCTTGAATGGACAAGCAGAGGCTACTTTGGGGGTTTCTAATCATACATGATTATTCCACTGAATGAAAGAAAATTAAGAAGGAAAGGAAGAAGCAAGGAAACCAAACATACAAAAATTTTAATTTCGAGTAAAATATACACTGAGCTGTTCGATGACCTTTTCTTTAGCATCAACAAAAAAATAATCATAACCGTGAAATCTATGACAAGTTCATCTGTCGTCATGTTGTAGGATATATCAACGAAAAAATAAACGTGCTGCGTTGATGTAAGAAGCCCACACCGTGTTTCAAGGCCATATCCGAGATCTCCTGAAGCAGTCAGTCCAGGTCGTAAAGCCTAGTGGACAAACAGCTCTGAGGGGCCATGATTCTATCTATAAGGCACACCATCGAAAACAAATTTCAGCAATGTGACATCCTCCCGAGGCAAAGGTGCTTCCTTACGGTCAGCTAATCCCAAGGCATTTGCCGCGGGATAGCTCTGCCTAAGCCTGTTAAAAGACATATATATTGGACGATATTGGAACTCACCAATCCCCTACTTTGCTAGACTGCTCAATGATTCGAATACAGCCTGATTGTGCAGCACGAGGACAATGCTTATAATTACAAACAGAATTTAACAACAATTGAAATCTTAAAAGATTTTAATTGTTGTTAAATGGTGTTTATAATCATAAGCATTTTATTGTAATTAAGAACTGTGATTTTAAGTACATGTAAAGGAGTGTGTAATTCAGTCGGCAGACTGTGAAATACTTATTGTTGTTTTACTACAAATAAACCATTAATTCATTCATTCATATACATATATCCACAGAGTACACAACCCCCTAACAGCGCACTGTACATGTACGTTCATCTACACAGAACAAAGTATTGAATAGAAAGAATGTGGTACTGTATATAGAAAGACTGAATACAGTGAACCCTGCCCCAAACCCATTTCCTCTTCACTTCGTCTGCCGTATATTAAGTACTCAGTTTGCACAGCACGCAATGCACTAAAATGAAACTGCAAGAAATCAAAACCTTCATAATCAATTCGCAGCGTTGTTGTTACGATGACAAGTTGATGACAGCTACGTCGTGTCCAAGTAGACGTGATAGATTGCTCCCCCCCCTTTTGAGACTCATCACGCAAAACGAGAGGTATTTTGGTGCTTGTGGTGTTGACTTGACGCCAGGGACGCAATAGACCATAACAAAGGTCCACAGAATCGGAAGGGGCCATTTTGTATACAAGAAGTGACTCACTCAAAGATGATAGAGCCTACAGACAAAATGTGGTCCAAAGGGGTAGTCTAACTTTTCATTCACGATCCATAGTTGAGCATTTTCATCACATCCAGATGTTTTCAATACAAAGGTGTGAGAAAAGTCATAGAACGTCAGGTACCAAAGAGTTAAGGTTACCGTCTAACAGGTGGTCGTCTGTGCAAGTTTGACCAAAACTCCGTTATTCACACTAGCACTGTAATTGTGCACTAAATCGTCCAGTCCAGTCAATGGGCACTCTATATTGTTATAGAATCACCCATAAGAAGAATAAAAGTGAAATGCGCACTTACCAGTGACAGCAGGCCTTGTCACCTTTGTCTGCTTTGACTTGAGGCTGTCCAGGGGGTTTTCGGGTAATATAGTTATGTAATACAATGACGTTGTCGAAATTCTAGTGGGAGACCGGCGTCGGCAGTTGAATGAGCGGCTTATGGTTGTGTATATTAGCGCTAAATGTAGCAGAATTCCTCACTACAATTACTTCAGTCCGAAAGTGTTTCTGTCTAGTAGAGATCATCTGTTACTATAATGAATTGATAGTTGTAAAGTTCAAGCTTTGCTCCAACACAAGAAACGCTGAATATCCGGAAGTCGGAAGCGTGATGCACTCCTGACGTCGTCACGCTTCCGACCTCCGGAGATTCAGCGAATGCATTACACATCTGTGGAAGAGATCGATGTATGGTGAGTTCGTTTCTTGTGTTGGATCAAAGCTTGAACTTTACAACTATTGATTACCAACACACATGAGCTTTCAATAGACTATAATGAAGGCGAGGTTTTTATTATTTAATATTGAAAACACAAAGACAAGATACTGTTTGGAGTACTTCTTCAAGCTAGATGAGGCACAGACTTTATGTCCATTCCAATAATGGATTTACATCCATGATCAGTACAAAAGTAGAAATGCTAATTTCTCAAGTGAACACATTTATAGGGAACTGTGAAATAAATTTAGATACACTAAAACCTGCACACAACAAAGGTGGCTCATGTTTATTCCACAATTCAATAGAAAAATATTGGTTGTGGTCTTTAGACTGGACAAAATCATTACATAATTACACCTAGAAAGTCAAATCAAAGATATTCAATTTCTTCCAACATTCTTCCATGTGACACATTAACCCCTACCGTATCTTTGGCCCTTTTCTCACTAGGATAAAATTATCCGATTCCAGCCAAATTGATTGGCTTTGATCCGGCTTCCAGCCAGATTGAGGCGGATTTAAGCCGGATCAAAGCGAATCAATTTGGCTCTATCCAGACAATTTTATCCTAGTGGGAATGGGGCCATTGATCACAGATGTTCTCTATTACAATTCTCTAACACCTGCAAGTCTTAAACCATGTCCCATTGACATTGTTAGCATCTTCAACACACCCTATCAACAAAAACTACCAACACAAGTGTCATATCTACATCATACTATACATGTATGCATTTCCACCACTTGAAAAAGAAGAAAATATTCCGTGACCATATAAATCTTATCTACATACTATTAGGCATAACAAAATAAAAATACTTTCCAATGGAAGATCTGTCATAAATGAAAGATCTCTCATAATCTCTTTTGCTTTAAGTTGCTGATTTTCATCACAGTTGTATAAAGTGTCTTTTCAGATCCTGCATCAGGTCAGTATATCCCCCTTTCCACTAAATGGTGATCGCTGAGCAACTGTTGAATTTCTGTGTGACCCTTGGTTTTATGACAATAATATGATGCATGATGTAAAAAATAAAATAAATAAAAAAAAAAACACACACAAAACTTTGAAAAAAGGAATCGCAAATCTGTCAAAGTTTTGGTCAATCAGCAGTTCCAGCCTCTAGTGGAAAGGGGGTGCAAAGAGCTGTAACAGCCCAGTACTATTGACACATGATCATTTCCTTCTAAGGCCATTTAGAAAGGTAAACCTTACTTGCACAGATGTAAACATAATTTCCACTTTACAAAGATTGTTTCATAACTTTATGGCAGATACATATTACTTCAGTCTACAATGCCAATGGTGGCTTTACATAGTCAGTTAGTAATATGGCTGCGAGCAAAACAACAAAGTAATCCTTGACAATGTTACCATCTAATGGTCACAATCTCAAACCTCTCAAAGTTTGCATGTTGTCCCAAAATGCAACAATGGAATTGGTATCAGGGGTATTGACTTAAATTAAACTTAACACAAACATAACACAGTATATACAAAAATGTACCTCTCATGGCTTAGCTCCATTGAATGAATTTTATGGCATATTAATTGTACTCTGTACAAATTCATTCACTGTGAAGTCTACAGATGTCACATTTGGGTTCTGTAGGTCATAAAACGTCCATGGTGGTTTTATATTCTCAGTGACCTCTCTACTGCAAATTGGGAATTATACTACAGTACAGTACTACAGTATATTGTTTCAACTGCAAATTTTAAACACTGTAAAAATGTCCTTTTCCCTCATTCAGCAAAATGTTATCCCTGTGTGAATAAGTGCATTTCCAGTATTACTTATGTTCAGGTGACAAGCTGCGAGATGTGGAGCCAGGTCTCCTGACCGGGAGTCTGGACTTGGCGTGGGCTGCCAGGATGGGTGTGGATGGGTACCGGGACAGCCCTGCCCCGGCTGACTTGGACGTGGACGGAATCTGGCTGGACTGCTTGGGCTTCAGAACTTCTGTTGACCTTGACCTGGAAAGTAGAAATCCTCCATTTACAGCAACGTACAGTTACCCAAATACAATGTACGTCAATTTAACTTATCCATTTAGAAATGTTTAGTATGCAATGACTTGAAGAAAACAATAAAGCTGAGAAGATATAAATTGAGTACAAAAGATTAGGTGTTAATGAGGGTATTATCCACCACCAGACAACAGATACCATGCTGTTTCATCATGGAAGAACTTCCAAACTGCTATGATCATCAGCAGTGCTGAGGTTGCTCTCACAGGCAAGTGTCCACACCCATGCCAAACCATGATTATGACACCCACACACATGCAAGTTTATTCTGAATCTTCCTGTACTACTGAAACTTGTGTTTCTGATCATTCAATCAGCAATAATGTAGCTTACACAGTCTCATCTATTTAACCATCACCTCACTTGGCCACCTCAAGTCAAAAGTTGGAACCAACACCTCTGAGAAACCATCTGTTTGACTTACCGCAGCATCCCTGTGTGTCTGGGTGTTGGTTTAGCTCCATTGATGAGAGTAGACAGCCTTTAGAGGAACAGACAACACACTTGTTCTCACACAGATGTCAAGGTTAGTCAGTCACCACCACCATACTGCTGAGTTAGTATATGGGAATAGCAACCAACATACTTCCACCACACTACAGAAGATTACCGGTAGGTCTTTCAGTACATTCTGTCATGATATAAAACAGAGCCTGCTGAAAGGGGGCCTGCATGCCTTTTTCTGCAGGGTGTAATCAGCTGTTCTAAGGTAACAAATTTTGCAGCCAGACCAGTCAAATTTAATGTAGAGCATAATTGAAGCATTCTATGTATAGCATAATTGGTGCATGAATTTAGCATTGAGCAAAGCCAGCTTGCACCAATTTAACATAATACGTAGCTGCCTTTCTGAACTTAGCATACAGCATTGACAGTATCCCCCATGCAGGCCCCCCTAAAAGCCAATCTACCATATGTTCATTATTCTGATATGATTAACATTTAACTGCCAATGATATTCCAGCACCTGGGAATGCCACTGCTCCTCCGTGGTGACCTGGGACTTTTCTCTTCCTCCTCCCCTGGGGTTCTGGGGAGGCTTCTTCGACCCCCCTCGGGTGAACCTGGCCCCCCTTCTCTGCTACCCCCTGGACTGGACGGCCCTGTCTGGCTCCTCCCCACTCCATCAGGCCTGCCAAAAATTTTCCTCCAATCAGGAGTGGTGGTAGAAGTTCTCCCATGGGGCACGCCATTTTGAACATCAGTCTTCTTGGGGCTGATAGGTGCAGAGCTGGTGTGTGGTGGGCTAGGGTCATCAAAGCTCGGTTCCTTCTTTGAAGAGTCACTGTGAGATAGATGGCACAGTATGGTATTCATTGTTATTTATTCACTAGGATGAAGATACAATCAAGGCTGCCCAACCAGCATGGGGCTATCATTAAGGGTGAACCTTGTCCTTAATAACCATCTTGAGTGTTTGTATTTGTCATATACTAGTACATGTATGCATCTTGTATAGGTGGGATCATCTATAAGGTATCAACACCACAGTAATGATCAGTGAAGGTTACATACCTGAGGATCCTCTGTGTCAGGACTCTTCTCAGTTTCTCCTCCAGTTCATCATTTTCCTTCTGAAGGTTCTCAACCTTAGCTTCAAGACCTCTCTTTTCTGCAAAACACCATTATAGTAAATGAAACTAGGACATAGATGACCACATGCAATGTAGTGTGTTCTGCTATACATGTAACCAAGGTACAAAGGATGCAGCAGATACTGCTGATAGAGGACTATACATGTACATAATTATATTTCTCTCAGTCTTGACCACAGTAACTGTGGCAACATCACAGATAACATTGTAAAACTAATATATTGGGAAGCCTCTCTGTAAGAGTAGTGGTAAGAAAAGTGTTCTGACCTTCTTTCACTCTTTGAAGCTGCTCCTGTGAATTCTGTAATCTTTTTTCCAAAGATGATACCTGGAATTTGAAATGAAATGCATTCTATAAGTATTCATTGGCTATTGTGTAACTTACTATAAAAATATGCAATAATTCTGTAGTACAGTATTAATAAATTGGAGATGCAAATTCACGGTGTCATGGATTTGCGGTGGAGAGGCGATAGCAAAGATAAAATCATTTCACGATTTACAGGAATACATCAAAATATAATACTCCATACGTCACTAGTATATCATCTACATCAACTTCAGATTCAAAATGAATTTGTGCATCATACATCTAAATACTATATATGAGAATTCACCTGTTTTATCTTCTCCTCTAACTCCAGGTACTGATGTCCAACTCATCAGTCAGCCGTGTACACTCCACCCCCAGCCGCCTCCTCTCATCATCCAAACTGCTGCCTTCTGTTATACTACTTCTCAAGCTACTGATCTCCTTGTCTGCACCCTCTTTGTCTTTAGACAGTTTATCAAACTTTCTTGACAAATCTGGAAGCAAAAAATGGAGGGAAATTTTCTCACTTTCTTGGAAAAAGAATCTCGTTTGATACAAAGTATTGGGTCCATTTAAGCTATTGGAATAGACTATAATATAAAAGCAGAGGTAAATTTAAGCTTGTTGTGTATGAAGTAAAGAAAAAGAACATGTACCTTTGTTAGCAACTTCCAACTCAGCAATTGTCCTCCCAAGGTCATGGCACTTGTCCTTCAATGTTTGATTCTCGGTTTCAAGACTGGAAGAGAGGACATATCATAGGGACATATTATAGGTTTGTCCAGAAGTAGCATATTGGTAAATAACAGTAATACAAAAACACTTTGAAGATTTAACCTTTGCTGCTGCCTAACCCCCATAACCAATACAAATTCGGTGCTAAACAGCTATAAAGTTTAAACAATAGTATGAATAGTAACCACTCACCATTCAAGTTTCTCTGCTAATGTCCCAGAGCCTCTACGTTGTCCCTGTAAACTGTTCTTCTCATTCCTCAGCTCTGTGATGGTTTCCTCTCTTCAGAAGAAAATGTAAGAGAAGGAAAATCAGTCATCAAAGAAATCTTTTTGCAATCCAAATCAGGGTACATTGGGTCTATGGTTCTTCTAAAGTGTATATATTGGCTTTTTATTAGTAATATGCATATTGGCTTTTCAAGAATATCCCTTTGGATCTGCTGAACATCATGAATAGTGCATAAAGTGTAGCATCTATCTCAACATTTCCATCAAAATCTATGAGACACTCACTTGCTGACTACCTTGTCTTTGTAGGCTGTCCACTTTCTGCTGCAATCTGTCCTTCTCTAGCTGCACCTCTGCATGCTGTAATAGGAATACATCACTCACACATGTACTAGACATCAACATTACCTGCCATCACACGTATGCAACCTCTGTACTAATACAACCTCTATCCTACCACAACCCCTACACACAAAGATGAGCTTATTTTACAGACCTCTCCCTGGCAGTCAATCTTGCAAGAGCACAGACCATGCAAGTGTATTTGTTGTATTGTCATCCACGCCCTTGGCCTGACTAAATCGTGCTCGCAGCAACTGACTGACCAGCCCCAATAGCCAATGGCAAGAGATGGCGTAGCACAAGCTTTCAGCAGCTCTACCTTTGCTCGAGCTTCCTCCAACTGCCTGCCGTGCTCCTCTAACTCCCCATCCCTTGACGTGGATCATGTCCCACACCTTCTGGAGCTCCCCGCGGACATGCAGCAGTTCTGCACCCACCTCATCCATGGATTCCTGTGCAACAGCATAAAGTCATCAGCTCCACACTGGTTCTTCAGCTACAGGTAGCTACTTCATCAGAAAATAAGATAGTAGTACTTAATTGGACAAGGTTTTAAATTTGACAGTATCAATGTAAAGAAATGTGTAAAGTCAGCCCTTTTAAAAGAATTTCATGAGATTAGCAACCCATCTCCATGTCTGATGAAACCATGCATTAGGGCATTGTATCAATAATGGGCTGAAATCCATAGAGTTAGTTGAAAACAATGCCTCTGGAATAAAAGTGGTCACCAAAGAATTTATCAATAAAGAATACATGCAAGAAAAAGTCTATTTCATAAATCTATCAGCTCTGTAGCGTGCAAAAATGACATGCATAATAGTTTCAAGGATCCTTATTTCTATTGATTGCTTATAATTTTGTGTTAGCCAAGGCCCCCTAGCCATACTACCATTACACCATACATGTTTTTGCAATATGGCCTTTACCTGTGGTGGTTGCAACTCGTCCAAGAACTATTGCAGAGAAAAGGAAAAGCAAGATCTATTGGATTTCTGATTGGTCAAATCAAATCAAAATCATAAATAATAAACTGGAAGAAAAGAAGAAAGGAACCATAACTCTCTGGCAGGATTTAAGCATAAAGAGCAAAAGGAAAACTTGATCTATGATATAGCTATTATAGCAGATCAATAGCCATATCCAACTTAACACAAATGTTCTGTAACAAATCCATCTCTATATCCTAAAGTATAATATGTTACATATCACACCCCCACCATTACATCACATCATATTGTTATACAATTCTACTAAGCAAACAATGAAAGTTAAACATGAAATTAAAGCCTTACCCTTATCTTTTTTGGTTTGCGCATCTTTTCATCTTCAAGTTCCTACAAAAGATCAACATGAATCAATCAAGCCAAACCCTAAGACTTGTCACATATTCTACCTGAGAGTTCTATAAAATCATATGGTTTTATGGATAGATTCAACTGATGATGATAAAACAGCAAATAGGATAGAATCCAATGTACAACTGTTACATCAAACCAAAATGTGACACAAAATGTGGTTAATACCTCCTTCATGCTCCTGATGACGTTCTCTTGTTTTTCCTGGATGATCTCCGCATCCTTCAGCTGTGAGGACAGAGACTCCACCTCACGACGGAACTTCTCCTTCTCCCCCTTCAGCTTCTCAATCAACACTGTCTTCTCCTCATCTGCAACACCGCTGCTATGGACATCAGACATCAGCTGGTTGGTGAAAACTCACAATACATGCAATATATGAAATACAATAGCAACAATGATTCACTTCTTCCTTGTCATGAGAACATCAATGAGGTTTTACAGAATTTGTCAGGTACCAGGAAGCAGGGATAGAAAGGGCTCACCTTCCATCCCCACTGGAGCGACTGTGAGTTCTATGGCTGCTCCCTTCCTGCATACTCCTGTGCCATAAACCAGGATTACTATGTGTTGTTATGAGATGATTCAGGTCTCAGTTGAATGATAAAAAAAATGACAGTCATGAAACTTATGATATACATAGAAAAAAAGCATATGAAGGTGACAATTCTCAACAAAATACATGATGTAGCACATATACATGTACTAGTATGTAAAAAATGACTCACTTTCCAGGGAAGGATTCGTTATATTCTCTTTCCTCCAATTCCTGCACTTTTGCCTCAAGTTTTTCTGAAATGTTGATTTTCAATTGATAAAACAGTCATAAAGACCAAGGAAATATCACCAAAAGTATTAATAAAGAAAGATAAATCAGCATGTTAACACAAACAACATGTGCAACAAAGAAACAAATGAATTTCTTTTGAATAGACTCACTGTTTTGGTCCTCTAGCCTTCTCTTGGAGTTTTCTAACAGCACTATCTGGCCTCTCTGTAGAGACACCTGAGGAAAAAGAAAAACCATAAGGTACCTGTCAGTGGTGCTGAATGGTGTTCTAATGAACTGTTCAGGGCCTGGTTTAAATGCTGATGGTGCTAACACTAAAGTTCTGGTCCTGTTTCACTTCCTATTTCAATCTGGCCCTGTCCTTGGACCTGAATTTCTAACAATAGATTCTGGGCCTGTCCTTGGACCTGAATTTCTAACAATAGATTCTGGGCCTGTCCTTGGACCTGAATTTCTAACAATAGATTCTGGGCCTGTCCTTGGTCCTGAATTTCTAACAATAGATTCTGGCCCTTATACTTGGTCCAGAATTTTTAATAATTGGCCCTGTCCTTGGGGTTAACCCTGTCATTGGGTCTAGATTACTAATAATAGATTCTGGCCCTGTCCTTAGTCCTGAATTTCATTTCTAATAATAGATTTTGGCCCTGTCCTTGGTGCTGAATTTCACTTCTTGTAATAGATTCTGGCCCTGTCCGTGGTGCTGAGTTTCATTTCTTGTAACAGATTATGGCCCTGTCCTTGGTGCTGAGTTTCTATTAAGAATCTGGCCCTGTCCTTGGTGCTGAAGGTTGTTTCTGGTACTGAATGACTTTTTAGTCCTTAGTTTTGGATGGCAAAGGGTTGAGAAACTGCAATTGTAAAGGAAAAAGGGCAGAGGGAAAATGTTAGTGTGGTTTTTTGCCATGACCTTCTAAAGGGCAAAACACTCACCTGACTCTCTAATCTTGTTATTTCTTTCTTCATCTGTTTAGAGTCGTCACCTGGAAGGAAATTCACCAATAAGCATCTTCATACAGTGAAATATTAGACAATTGGCTGTGATAACAAATATGAAATTTTATCATTATATGGAATTTTTCAACACATAAACAAATTTGATACAAACTCACTTCTATCTCCTGGACTTTCTGGACTGGATATCAATCTGAAAAATAGAATATACTTGTTCTTAAATTTTGTCCCGTACTAGCACTAGAATGTGTTTTTTCTAGCATTTGGACCTAGTAGAGCAACATCTCATCATCTCCTTCAAAATATACTTCAGACATTTCCAACAAACATTTGAATAAGAATGTATGTATTGCCTTGTAATGTTACCTACATGGCAGACAACTTGTTGGTTCTAGAGTTTTGAACATTCTTAAGTGCAGAAAAACAATCCAGTGCTTCTTAACCATCTCTCCTGCTATACATCATCCTGTGTTTACATTTGACCTGGTTACAGCATATCCAAACAGGGGGAGGGTCTAGGGAATCTACCCACCTGAGGTGTCTGTTCTCTAGTTCATTGTATGAGGCCTTCAAGCGCCTGTAATCTTCCTGAAATTTCTCGTTTTCTCGCTGCAACCTGAAGGAACATGGGCATGATTGTCAGAACCACTGCAACAGTCCATTAAACTTCCCACTGGAGTTGTGAAGTATGTGATGAAAGCCAAGCATATCACAACAACAAACTGATGTACTTCAAGACCTGAGAAAGTTACCAACATCAAATCATAAACTAATTTTTGGTCCTACTGTTCTATGTTTTGATAATGAAGACACAACAGCACATGTAAGCTGCAAGAATATTTACCACCATCTCATATCATTGAGTAGCATATGATCACCAAGCACCCGAGGCACAGAATGGAAAGAAGCATCAATCAAATCAATGTAAAATTCTCTTTGAAAAAGACAGTGAGACCTTTCCACCATGATTAGTGATGATCAGCACGTTAGTACAACTGCAACAGTGCACTCCACACACGTGGACTTACTGTAACAAGGCTGGGTTGGTGTCTGTTCCACTGGGAGAATCGGCAGCAGACAGCCTCTGCCGCAATACCTCATTCTCCTAGCGAGACAGCAAAAACCACAGGGTATGACAAGTCCAGCTTTTGACTTGTCCTAACTATATACATCAACAACTTTAAACATCTTTAAACTCATGACCAGTATAGTCATATTCTTCCTTTTACATAGTTATGGCAATGGGAAGATGAAACAGAATATCAAAGCATACAGTGTCCCCGTAATCATACATGTAGAAAACATATAACATAAATATGCATTACTTGGAATATGCTTTCCGTATGGCAGATAGAGTGCATGTTGCTTTAAACTCTACAACCATGCTTGATAACTGGAAAGCTTCTGCATACTAGTATATGTTACAATAGCAACAGTCTGCCCCCAGCATTGCAGACAGTTGGGCATCATGAACAGAGAAGTTTCCAGTTCTGTAACAAAGGTCATTGTTATGATACAATTGTGCATTTTAATTTCTTCATGAAATACATCTATGCAGTGTTGGGTGGTGAATGAAGATTTCCCAGCCATGTCTGCAGTGAACAAACCTTCTCCAGTTTGGTGAGCTGATGTTTGATGTCGTCGTTGATGCCCTGCAGGCTGATCCTCTCCCTCTCCAGGGCCTGGCAGCGTTCATCCAGCTCTGCTGTCCGGATCGTCGGGTGGTTGATCAGGATCTCCGACATCTTGGTGCGATCCAGGGACAAACTGGAGTCTTTTTCAGCCTGCACAAGTAATATAACCAATGATGTTGTTTATGTATCAGGAATCTTCAAATTTGACATCTGTTTCTGTCGGTATCAGTATAGCTGGTTTAACTGCCCTTCTAACACACCAGCTTTGCAGGCACGCACCTTGGCAGCAACATACTGCTTACAATGCATCACACAACAAACCATGAACTAGGTTATATGATAGTCTGAATATCCACAAAAACTGACCATCAATTCCTCTATCTGTTGAATCAGCTGAGTCCTGTCTCTCTGTAGCTCTTCTAATTTGTCCCTTAAGTACAAAAAAGAGAGAAAATTACATTATTGCATTTTGACAAAAATTATCATCATAATCATCATAATGAATTATTCTCAAAAGGTATCAAATTGATCTCACATCTAAATTCAGTATCAAAGAACACCCAAGACAAAGCAAATGCATCTGGCTTTTCTTAGAGAAGCAACAGTTACTAGACAATACTCTAGACTACACAATAGAATACAACCCACTGGTTGAGTGTAAGTTCTGCCTTCATCCTGTCCACCTCAGCTTGGAGCTGCTCATAAGGCTCTGAGCCTGGCTGGGGCTGGAAGAACATGGTAACATAAGGGTGCAGAATCAGGAGATGGAGTAGGCATTAAACACAACCATCCAAGTTTGGACTGGAATGTCAAATCAACCTTGGTTTACACAAATGAAATACAGATACCGCTGGCTACTGAATGTTGGACAAGCAGGCTTTACGTTAATTCTTAAGCTTATATTGCTCAGTTTAGAACCTCTTAATCCTGGTTGCACCTACATGAGAATACAATTTCATACATACAGTTACATACAAAAATTAAAAAGAAAAATAATGCTAGATTAAGGACTAGGCATGGCCTGTGACTTAGTGACATAGTGGTGTTTACCTTTGTGAGGATGTTTTTCTGCATCTCCAGGAGCCTGATGACCTGCTGGTTCTCTACATTTTCCTGCTGTAGCCTCTGCTTCTCTTCACCCAGCCTTCACAACACAACACAGGAGTTTCATGTTAGTTTTTTGGCTATCCAACAATTACAAAAACAATTACAGTGGCAGCCAGTTAATTGCAAAACGCTTATAAGAAAAAGTCTGCTAATTGAAAAGAATTGTGAAAACCCAAACCGTTTCCCATTGACACCATTGTTTATCACGCCCCTTATTTGAAAAGCCAATGCCGGCTATTTGAAAAAAAAATTGTCAAGTTGCAACACATTTTCAACCAAAAACATGCCAAACAAATCACCAAAATCGGCGGAAAATTTCTTATATCAAGACATCAAGCCGCCAAAAGGGACGAAGTTGTCTGTTTTGAACCACAAAGGAGGCCGAAATTTACGTTGATCGAGCGGTCGGGCGCACATCGGCACTACGTAATGAGAAG
>NW_017803865.1:57998-92138 GCF_001625305.1 Branchiostoma belcheri | reverse complement strand
ATACAGAAATTAAAAAGAAAAATAATGCTAGATTAAGGACTAGGCATGGCCTGTGACTTAGTGCCATAGTGGTGTTTACCTTAGTGAGGATGTTTTTCTGCATCTCCAGGAGCCTGATGACCTGCTGGTTCTCTACATTTTCCTGCTGTAGCCTCTGCTTCTCTTCACCCAGCCTTCACAACACAACACAGGAGTTTCATGTTAGTTTTTTTGGCTATCCAACAATTACAAAAACAATTATTGTAGTATGGAAAATGAATGTCCACTTTCTTAATGCTAGACTGCTGTCATGCCGCCATGTCTGTAACTTGTTCCCATCATCTCTCACCTGTCAATCTCCTGCTGGGCTTCAGTTAGCTCCGCCTCCTTCATGGTCCTCAACTGCTGTTCCATTCGGAGGGCAGAGTTCTGAAACAAGGATCACCAAGGGTCACTAACGAATAGTACCCCACGTTAGTACTACTTCTTAGATAGCATGGTTTGTAACAAGGACTTGCAATGGAATGCCTTAAAGCACTAATGGCAAGTGCAATTTGGTTTTCAGTACCAGGGACAGACACACAAGGTGTTATTAGTGTGACATATTTGCACCTTTAGTCTTATTTCCTACTGGCAGTAATGGTTCATAGGTGTCATCTAGCAACACAGTGGAGCACTGCAGCAGCCTAAAACATACAACCATAACCAGTCCCACAGCCCCACCTTCTCCTGTATGTCCTGTAACTTCTGCTGTAGATTTCGTGCCTCATCCTCCTTCCTCTCCAACATGCCCGTCAGACGCTCGCACGTGTCTCTCCACTCCGCACACTCTGCCTGGATCTGACCCATGGTGTACTGGTGCTCTTCATTTGCAAGGGACAGTTTCTGAATAAAAAAAATGCTAACTTGTATACATTCATACATACCAACATACATGTTGGCCCAAGACTACTCTAGCTTAATTACTGTATACTGCTTTGTTTACTGTTACTATTCTAAGATTATGGTACTCTGTTGCAATGCATGACACCCACCTTTTCCAGCTCTCTTGTTCTTGTATCCAGCTGTTGTTTGTTGTCTCTCAGCTCCTGCAATGTTTCCTACACAAAACAGGTACATACATTAACTCTTCTACCAAAGAGAAGTAGTTAAAGCCAAGAAGATCACATGTCCATGCAAAAATGTGAAATCAAAATTTGAGTGTGTGGAGTATTTTCTTCAGATAAAAAGACACAGGCACAGTAATCCTTTCTTTTGACAGATTGTACTGATTCTGTTCACTTACCCTGAGGTTCCTTTGCTGCTCATCCCACCTCTCTCTGTCTGCCTCCTGCTCCTTCTTCAACCTCTCAAAGGACTACAATGAAATATACAGGAAAGAAACACCATAAATTACAATAATCATAAAAGACTCAGTAATTCAGCAGAAAAATGGAGCTGGCATCAAAGAAGAAAATACCGGTAGCATCTTGGACCTAGAAGACACAACAAATCGAAACAAAGCACGAGAAAATATCTTAAGATAATGCACGTGCTGGAGGATCCCCAGGCAGTCCATCAACTGTTGTTTTGCACTACATACCTTGTTTAATAGGTCTTTGTCCTGTGTGACTCTCTTTAGCTCCCCCTCCAACATTAACTGCTGTTGTGCTGCCAGACGTTTGCTGGACTCCAGCTGTTTGTTAAGCTCTTGTGCCTTCTCCAAGTTGTGTTTGACCATAGACAGCTCACTGGACAGGTCTTCACTCACCTAAAAGGGTCAGGAATCATTTTACAATCTTTTTTATTTGTGGTCCTCTGATGTAAAGACTAAGTAAGAGTTGTTTCAAATACTTCATTACCAAGTGCACACAAGGCAAATTTAAGAAAGGTCAATGAGAATGAACTTTTGAGGCTTCATATGACACAGATCATATGACTGAAAATAGATTTGGATTACCTTTGTGCCCAACATTATATTTTTATCACCTTTCTAAAACACACTTATTACAAATAGGTTATGTCAGGATGAAATGAACAGTAGTGTAGACACTACAATTAACCTTAGAAAAAAGAAACAACACCCAAAGTAATACAAACAACCACAGATTTTACCTTCTTCACAGCATTGAGCTCCTGTTCTACCCGGACTTTCTCCTGGTTGTTCTTGTCTGCGGACAGTTTGGCCTGTGCCAGGTCCACATGGAGTTCTGTGCACTGTTCTTCCACGGAGTGCTTGGCCTGAAGGAAACATCATGACAACAAAGTTTCTTGCTAATCCCAGTGAGATGAACGACCCAGAAATTGGACAGGTAAAATTTCATGTTGTTTTTTTATTAAGTTGCAACAATATGTACTTTGTGGGATATACAAAAATAAAGATACACAAAGTAACATTGACGTATTGGACTCCGCTGGTCTTCTGACCTTCATGAGCTGTTCCTTGTCCACTGTCATTTTCTGCACCTTCTGATGAAGGTCAATCTTCTCCTGGAACAGTCTGTCTTTCTCTGCCGTCACGCTGGCCAGTTTGGACTTGGCATCAGCCAGGACATCCTCCAGTCTGGATGTCCTGCTGAACAAACTGTCTCTCTCCTGTAGGTCACAAAAACTCCATTGTATCTACTAGTATCTTTACAAAGTGAATTCTGTTGCCAATAAAGATACTATTATAATGGCTTTATCCATTTTACATACCGGGTATTTCAAGTCCTAAAGTCTACATCTCTGTGTTCATGTTCAATCATTTCCCCCAAAAAAATTAACTCAGACACATAATATCACAATATTACTATGTTATGCATACAAATGCCATTCACTGACTTGAGTTGCTTTTAAGGAGTGAAGATTCCTAAGTCTCCTCACCTGTTTGACCCTGCTGAACTCATCTCCGATGTTGGACCAGTCATCCTTCAGGTGTGCATACGACGTGGTGACTTCTGCTAACTTCTGGGTAACCTCGCTGTTCTGTGTGATCAAGGCCTGCTGTTTCTGTAAGAAGAGTTCAAGTGTGCTATCTTAGCTTAGAGTGGTGCGAAGGAAGATAGGGATATCAATTATCAAATTAGATGACTGGATATCATTGCTGATAGCTATGGGACAAAGCTGAATAGTCCAATGCTGTTAGTAACCAAGTCTTTTAGCTGTGAACACATCATGTGTAGCTACATTATATAATATATTACAATACAAAATCTAATCTAATTGTCATACATTTGGAGCAAATTCACACCAAAGTAGTGGTAACAAAAGATGATGGTAAGAAATGTTTCCGACCTCCCTAAGATTGTTGGCCTCCTGCTGTGAGACTTGTTTCTCTGCCTCCAGCTTGTCTGCCCGCAGCTTGGCCAGCTGGAGGGACTCCTTCAGGGCAGTCATCTCACGGCCCATAGTCTCTTTGGTCTGGTGGAGGTAGAAAACATGTTCAAACAACAAATCAAAGATATGGAATACTTTCATGAATTTCTGATTTATTCATTACTGTGAACATTTTCATCACTAAAGAGAATACCTTTAGTGAATAATCCTTCCTGTATTACATGTACATGTACCAGACAATATTTCTTTTATTTTAACTGTTGTTTTTAACTTACATGTAAGAAGATGTCAGATCAGTATCCCTGTTAATGTTCCCTAACCTTCTGAAAGTTGGTGTTTTCCTGTTCCATCATGTTGAGTGCAGTACTGGTCTGGTCCACTAGGGCTTGTCTCTGTCTGTACTCTGCCTGTAAGGTGCTGTAGGAAGCCTGTAAACTATGCAGTTCTGCATCCAGTTGCCCAATTCTATAAAACAAGGAATAAGGAACAAACAGTGGTTGACAGCCTCATGTCAGGTGTTTATCATTTACTTACATTAAAAAAAGAATAAGTAATGACCATGGGTCATTTAACTGCTGTAATCTGATGGGAAGTTGTAAACACACCTGTCATGGAGCTCGTCCCTCCTCTGTATACCTTCAATCTGTGTCGCCTCCAGGTCAGCCTTATCTTTCTCCAGTGTGTTCACTCGGAATTCCAGTTGCTGCAGGTAAGTAAAATATAATAAAAGTCAGTAATAGATCAAAATTTTTTCTCTGTTATTTAAATTTTTACAGTCAACATTTGTTTAGTTTCAGGCAATCTTATATTCTCCAGGTTGTCTACTCAAGCAATCACATGCATTACATACAATCGGTCTGTTAAAAAAAGTTTACAGAAAACCATTAAAAAAGTGACTTATCAATTAAGATATTGCAGCACAGTTCTATGACAAATGGCTTGAGATATGATAAGTCATACATGTGATAGTTACCTGTTGGTGAGACTTCATGTTAGCCACAGTCATCTTGCTCTCATTCAACTTCCCTTCAGCCTCAGTGAGCCTTTCCGTCTGCAGCTGCAGAGTCTCCTGGGCCTCCCGCAGCTTGTCCACCAGGTTGAGTCTCCTGGACTCACTCTCCTGCAAGCTGTCCTGTAATACCTTTTCCGGTGACATCCCGCTGGGTGTGGCATAGATGAAAGAGTCTTGGGACTGCTGTCTGCTGGGAGAGGGACTCCTGAACAAGGAATCCTGGGGCCTGTGCAAAGACTCATGGGACTGTGCCCTGTAGATGGAGTTCTGAGGTCTGTTTGTGCTGTAGGAATGAGGTTTGGACCAGGAAGGACTTCTGTGGATGGGACGGGTCAGCTCCTCTTTCCTCCGATCGTACGTTTCACCCAGAAGGGATAAAGCTCTGGCAATGACGGGCGACTTTGTCTTCAAAGAAGACATGGACAGGCTGTGGCTGCAAAGATTTCATAATGCAATTTCATTAGCCATCATGCAGGGAACAAACACTGACATGTTGATAATTTGAACACATCTTATGAGTCTGATGAAAACTCTTGAACTGTATCTGTAACTTGCACTTGTACCGATACTTAATTTTCATCAATTCTCAACTACCGCAGCTTGATGAAAAGGTCCACACCCGTCCTACCTTATGCCGCTGTCGGAGTCATGTGTGGGAGAGTGGGGACGGGACTCCTCGCTGCCGTTAGCACGCGGACCTGCCAGGTCCAGGGACGTCTGGATAGCATCAGCCAGTTCCTGGTTCCTAGACTGCTGTAGGAGGCTCTGGAACCAACAATTAATAACTGATATATTAATATAATCATTAATACAGCCATAACCATGTTATGAAGACTCCCCACATTGGTATCGAAAAGACAGTGCCTGTAAGTCCTGATATTCAGGTATATTAAACATTTTCGAAAATTTGTGGTTTCTTTTAGCATGAATCTAAATCATTCTAATACTGAATGTGTGTATCTTCCATATTAAACAGAATACTAATAATCAATACAATACAATTGTTGTTATACCAGTTTGTATGTGGCCCAACATGCGGGTTCAACAGTTGTCGTTGACAAGCTATCAGACCACTCCAGGTCTGTTTGCCCTGTTTGAAGTGGCCCCACAGGGAGTGTTCAGATAAAGACGGCCTGTCAGACAGTGTACAATGTAGTCATAACTTCCCAGGGAGACCAAACAACCAATGCTATGATCAAAAACTTGAACTTTCATTGAACTCAATGTTAGGTCAATATAGCAAGTTCATTTTAGGTATGACATCCTTTGAAGACTAAAAATCAAATGTGAGAGTGGAAAAAAAATGGGCATAAAACAAAACAAGATCAATTTTCAAAATAGAGATCATAAACATTGTAAGAAAAATTAAAGTGATAAAACATAAAACCACCACCGACTTATTTTTATTCCTATATTCAGGAAGTGTGGGAAGTGATGATAGTAGATATGGCCTTGTATCACTACAACTACATGTTAACTCTAGGCTATCAAAGACTATGTCAGGTCACTTTTACAACTACCGATTCAGTTTCACTTCTACAACTACACTCAAGACTACCCATTTTTAATACTTTTATGTCATGTTGACCATTGCCAGAGGGGAGCAATTTTATTATGAATCTGGCAAAAATTAATGCACACACAGATGTCATTCATAAAAATTGCTCACCATGGCCTTAGAAACACTGCCACTGCAATGAGCTTTGTAATAGTTGTGATGTTTCGAGCATAATACGGTATAGGCACTACTTGTTTTGAATTCAGATCCTTTATACCAACAGCTGCAAAATGACTATACCTGGCTCTACTGCTAAGCAGACAGTTATATAGCTATCCTCTGCTTTTAATCACAACCTCATCCTAGAGACAGTAAATTGTATATACTGCAGCTGTTTACAAACCCTCAGATAAAATGCAGTAACATTTGAGAACCCAATGTTTTGTCAGCTGCTATAGCAATAAGTAATTTCTTTGTACTGCATCCTAGATTACCTGTTCACTAGCAATGACCATCAAGCTAAGTGCCTGTGTAGGTGACTAAGGTACATTGTGAGTAACCCAGAACTTTTCCAAAACAAGAGCAAATCGAGAGATCAAAAAATACAGCAAATAAAATATCTGTGAACACTGGACAGTATCCTTTATCCTTTGCTCTTTATTTCTTTCTCTTCCTTTCTCTATATTCTAGTCTCAATAATTCTAATGGTTGACACAGGTGTTCATTAGCCTGGCATAATGGCATCCTTATCTTATCATACATAACAAGGAAACTAAGAGACCAATGGGCTAGCTGGGTCTTTCCATGTATATCCTGAATCAGTGGTATGCGGTTTATTATGGATGTAAATTTTATGACAGAAACTATTGTAAATTAAATTAAGAGCCCAAACAGTAACTTCAATTAAGAAGCCAGCATTATTTGAATTATAGGTACCCATAATCCACTGCAATAGCAAAGACAACTACTAGTACTTGACATACTAGTAGGCAACTGATGACCTTGTACCTGGTAAATTGGTATTCCTCCCTCTTAAAGATTGGACATGTGATAGTTCCCAGTACATTTAACTATTATGCCCTAGATAACCTTCTTAAAAACTGTGACAAAATACAAGCATTCATAAAAAACAAAAGGTGCAAACTACATGCCTTTGTTATTCATAACTCAACTGTACCCTTTTCTCACGGTTCTTTTCAATCAGTACACATGTATATCAATGGTCTCGGACCTTATTTTAAACAGTGCCTTTTCTGTTGTAGCATCCTCATGCTTTCAACTGTACTATCATCAAACAGGTCATGATCAAGCTTACCAAACAGGTAGTTCCCCGAGTTCAGTGCACAACATTCAAGCTAGAGATTCCAGTCTGCTCAGGTCGGTTAAGGAAATGAATACATCACAGTTTTGTCAACAAGAAACCATAATGGTCAGCCTGGCATTCTTTGCTTCGGTGCCTTTTGAAGTGGTTATTTTAGATCCTACCTTCTAAAAGGACTCAATTGGGGTTTCAAGATGACAAAAATTGCCAGCATTACTTCTGGTCAGTACTCAATTTGACAAAATAACATACATGTACAACATTTTCAACTGAATCTGTCTTATTGAAAGCAGGTAATGTTCTTCCAAAGCACATTAGAAAACTGGAACAGATATTTCAAAACCTCCTTCAAACCCTTGCTAGTTTTGAAGAGGCAACTAAGTCCTGGTATCGAATGTCTGCTGAGAACAATAACAAACAATGGGGTAGCCAGAGGAGTTTTGTATCATCCTGGCCAAAACACAATCCTAAAGAATTGAGAATCTAAAGGATGGTGCTTGAGGGCTGAACTAAGGATTTCCTACTGTACACACTAAGGATTTATACACATACCTTTATGATTATTATCCTTTATTGTACAAGACTAACTAGGTCAAAGTCTGTCATTTTTTCACAACTATGTCAATGACAACAACGCTAGGTAATCCAATCACAAATCTTGTTATTTCTGTGATTGACCTCAGATTTAAGGCATGAATGCACCCAGCGCTTCTCTTTCTATGCACCTAATTGCAGAGTCAATGGGTCAATTTGAATGGTATTGTGTGTTCGCTTTGGTGTCCCTGGTAACATGCTTTTGAAGGAATTCGTAAATACATGATTTTGTCACAAAAGTTTAATTTGTCTAATACAATGAGAAGTTATAATCTTAAGAGTTGCATCTCCTCCTACAATGATTGTGATGGTTTATACACAGCCATCAAGTTAGCTCAACTTGCATTGTTCTCCCATTTAACCTTCTTGGTGCTCCTGACTTCATGGGACTCCATTTAAGACCAACAGCAACTTTTTCGTATAGCCTAGTCTAGCCACAAGGGAAAGTGAGCCTTAAATGCTTTCTAACTAGATGGAAGATTCGAAGACAACTTCCAGTCTAATCGGCCATTAGTATTTTACAATGATTACCACCATTCAGTCAGATATCAATCCACCTAACAGGTGTGTGGCAGCTACGAGACAAGTTCTTCTGTTTCTGACACCACTTCAGATCAAAGGCCGACCACACTGATACCAGGTACACATACCACCAGTACTCCTCAAGCTCTCTTAGAGATGAAAAGCTGGCTGATAATTGTGTCTCTCCAGGTGTAAGTCAGCCGTCACAGGTGAGTTGCATTCCTGAGGGGCTTGTTTCACCTGGACACAAAGGTGAGGCACCACCGCGTCCTTCCCTGGCTATTGTCCACACCCAGTGTTTGGGGAGGATTAGGATGTCAAACAGGTCAGGGGACTAAGTGTCTGGAATAATCAGATATCCAGGGAGTTAACCGTGATTCTGTCAGGTAGAGGGTACTGAACTGAATGAAATGAGGTCACATTTCTCTGATACCAATGATGCTGTATACCTCCTGTACCTGTACCTCTGCATCCATGACAGAAATTCTTCAGAATCTACAATAATGTAGAGATTACCTGTCAGAATCATGACATTACACACACTCACATGTGTTGAATATTTCCCTAAAAACCATAAAACAATAAATGTGTTCAATGAACAAAATCAATGGCAAAGCTTAAAGTTAATTGGATTTTCAAAACTGTAACCTGTCTTCCCAAATTTGAAAAAGACAAGTATTAATACTTCTGACTATCCTTCAAATGGTCATCCATATCTAATAAAGGTGCATAGGCGCAAGACAGATTACAGACTTCCAATATAATTTGGACCGGTTGCTCCAGCTACCCTGTAATCACAACGCAGACAAAATGCCCTGCTCTAACAGCTTAATGGAGATTTATCAGACCTGCCATCCATATCTGTCACAAAGTCAAACAAATAGCCACTGTGCTACATTATTAATCAGATCATAAGCTAAGTTTGATATGAAAAATAAACAATTACATAATAGTGATACATGTATACAATCTTGTCACCATTGCAAAGTAAAAAAATGTTGTAGTTTGTAAGAATTATGCATGGTTAATACGGTTGATGGCTTCAACAATTGTAACATTGTAAGTCTATGTTCAAAATAGTCACTCAATATATCTTTGCTCCCTCACAGCACTGTTCATGTCCCACAGTAAGTGACTCAATGTGGGGTTTTACGTTCTTATATGTCTGCCTGCTGGTTTAACCGTTCCTTTCAAGTGAGCGAGCAACCATGGAAAGTTTTTTGTTCAGAGGCTTGCCATATAAGCCAAGATAATGATACCACCTGTACAACTAGTACTTTCCGACAATCGATTCAAATACCTTCCCATTCCATCCATCTTAAAGGTTATTTGAAGTCACAATAAACTATCATTTTTTCAAGAGAAAGGCTCTCATTTTGTTATCTAAGTGTTATCAGCTATTTTCTTATTCTATTGTCATCTAAAACGGTAATTTGAACCTGGTAATATGGTGATTCTGGGAGGCTAAAGATTATACTGCGGTGCCATTTGTGTACAAAGAGGTCTGTCAGTTGATTCATAGGTCCAATCTCCTTTGTTATGCTCCAATCTCCAAAATGCCAGGGGCATCTCATGCATATCTTCTTCTTATCACATTGTATGCATCTCTTCTTCTTATCTGCACCAGTCTATTGTCCTCATTTGGTTTTTCTAACCCTCACTACAGCCATAGCAGAAGAAGTGCCAAACTGATCTAAGTCAACAACTTGTACTTTCTACACACTAACTGCAGGAACACAAATAACTACTGTTACTGGTAAACAGGTGGTTATTTCACTGGTGGGTCTGCTACAAGTAAATTAAGACTAAATAGTCTAATTTACATTCCTAAGTGAGATAGCAAGCTATCTGGGTCAGTGGATCCCAGTCTGAACTGGCAAACCATGTCGGGCTCTTCAAACCTTCCACTACAGATGACAAAGAAAATACATGTTGTACATGTTTGTACTGGTTCCTACTAGCACTAAGAGAAATTTTCAACAATCAATGACATTTACTTTTGGTCCTGTCTTCAGTTACCAACATTCCACAAGCTATACATGTACACATAAAACACAAACATTGCAAATGAAGTGTTATGTCTGCAGTTAATTTCTGTGGCTGTAACTATATGTTTACGGTAATCACATCAAAGTCTATATAGTAATAGGGTACATGTGGATCATAGTCCTGACAACAGGAGCAAAGAAAAAACTACTTAGCAGTCCATATCCCAAGAATTTCCATCAAGGGACCCTCCGTCATACTAGTTGACACGCCTTGTGACACAGATAGGACATTCTTCACTAGCCATATCTACCCCCTACCTTACCACAAAGAATACAAGACTGTAGGAAAAGATAAGGTTTGACAGATAATTATCTCAGACAGATAGCTTTGAGGGACAGTACAGTTACCCCCTGTGAGACTCCTAATTATATCTATAAGTGCCTTTGGGTCAAATACTACCATATCACACGGAAGAGTCTTACTGTTATACTGTTTGAAGACTTCATACATTTATACATGGTGTAGGTTAAAATTATGGTAACAAGGAATTTCAGTTGTTTTGCTATTTTTCTCTAGGAAGTAGAAGTGTCCAGATAAGACCCATGGAATTGCAAAAACACTTATGGCAAGTCCATTCCTTGTGTACAAACTGATAAATTGTAGTGAATGTCAATATTGTGTGTGATAGACAGGTGACTAACACCTTTGGAAAACAAGGGCACATTGTTCTATGCTTTCTCCATTCACAATGCTGTTTGCAGTAATAGTGAACCTTGCCCCAATGCTTTCACTTGATCTCACTTGGACTTGTGTTTGCATAATTGTTATGTGCATGCTCCTTACCCAGGATACAAAAATACAAAAAAAACTGTTTGCTGGAGCCTTTCCCTATAAAAGTTGGTTATATGTTTCCTTTGTAAAAGTACAAAATGCATTATAAGTGCATTCACTGTGCTGAATGTCACGAGCTCTTACATGGAACAGACAATGCCTAGGCTGCTGAACAGCCAGGGCATGTGAAACAGGCCACCTCTTGGGTTATAATTCCGGAAGGATTGCCCTGTGTGTCGAAGGCTAAGGACCCAGGTTTTTAACCCCTCCTGAGAAGTTTGCCTTTCTTTCATGTGGCCTGTTTTTTGGGCCACTTAATCATGCTTAGCTCCAGGCCCAGACTCATACCCCACCCAGAGTAAACACTTGTACTTGAGCTTGGATCCCACATACTTATGTCCTAACCACTAGTGAGGGAAACCCTGCAACTTTAATCTTGGAAAAGCAGCTGTAGTAAACACAGGGTAGTGGAATACAAACAATTTCAGAAGAATTTTACTGAACCCTCGCAGATAATAACCAAGGCAGTGGAAGATCTGTTCCACTGACATGACTTTACTGAATGCTTCAGCACTAAAAAAGGGACTATCATCGTTCTCTGGATCTTACAGCAAGAAGTCTTCATACAAAAGTTAATAAGCAACAGTCGGACAGCTAAAAAGTTCCTCATAGCCTTACCCATATTTAGGCTTATTTTTACTAAAATGGCCTGCCATACAAACTGAAAACCTAAATACTTTAACCACAAAAACTGTACAAATTATATCTTAAGTTCTTCTAAAAGTTCTATAGTCTTAATCAACCAAAAGGGGTGTTTAACAATTGTACCCGTACCTTTTCTGTTGCCTCAGTTCCTATACATAAACCAATGTCAAACCAAATTAAGCTGCATACAGATCATCTGCATACTGGGATTTTGTTCTCATATCAACTGAAGTTCTATACCATAAAGGTAGTCAAACAATGCCACTGCTGAATGTAAAAATAAATAGGCTATAAATAAGTCTGGGAGACATCAACATAAAGAAAGTCTGGGTGCTTTGTATGCACAGGTGACAATACCATACATCAGAAATATAATAAACAAGTCTAGTGGCATTCATCATTTTAAAGCTCTATTAATGTGTAATTATAGAAATAATCATCTGCCAGAAATATGTTAATGTCAATAACACTTCAGTTTTATCTCAATATGGAAAATAAGCCTGGCACATTTATTTATGGTTGTTCAATTAAAGACCTAAAACAGACTACTTGCTTATAATATCCATGCTGATACTCATGAGGGGTGGTAAATTGTGCCAAATGTATATCAGCTCAGAATGTCTTGACAGTTTTAGTTCATGACAGAGAATTACCAAGCTTACATCGTCCACCTTGTTCCTGTCATTGCTATCAAAAATAATACTGAAATATTTATCCTTTTGTTCCTTGCATTCAACAATATACCAAAAAAAAAGAAAGAAGATTATCAGTTCAATTGATTATAGGTGCAGATCTCAATTTACCTCTCTGAGCTGACAACTTGTGTGATTAATAGCAGCTGGCCATTAAAATACCTGTGTGTTCAGGTACAGAGTTACCTGGGAACACGCACCGAAGGAGTAGGCAGCCGGGCAGGCAACTTAAACAAACAGTTGCTAGGCAACAAGGAGATCAATTCAATTTACAAAGCAGGCTTACCTAGATTGAACAAGATTTACCTTTGCAGCACACAAGGTACTGGTATCAGGAAACTATTGTGCTTAGGTTTCAAGCAAGTATCTTTCTGGGAATTGTATCTGGGGAATTGTGTGAAAGTAATGAGTTTTTTTTTGGGTGGACCAAGCCATGCGTTTAAAAGTTGATTTGGGACTAGCATACTGAAAAATGTAGAACAAAAAGGAGAAAAAAATCCCAAAACATACAAAAGTGTTAAAGGACAAAGCAAACTTAAAGTCTTGATGACTCAAACATTGCACATTTTGTAGCTAGTAAAAATATATGACACTGCTTTGCCTACTAGTACATGCTGCGCAGCTTGTTTTACTAAAGCATGCCTCTATGTGAAGCCAAATTGCGCACACTGTCTGTGTTTTGTTTGTTGCTAAACACTGACCTGACATACTGACGCTGCTCTGGAATGTTAGGATGGCAGGTTTCCTGTGACAAATTACTTAAAACAAGACTGGCATGAACTGCCTGCTTATACCAACTGTGGGGATTTATCTTAAGGCTAAGTAGGATCAGTTAGGAATGTTGACACACAGGAGTGCACTGACCTTACTAAGCACCTAAGATTTCTTCTTGACACATTTTCCCTCAACTATAGCCTGAAATCCAGCCATATTGTAGCTTATCTTCAACTTGCCTGTCAGTGTGCCTCTGCTATGGCTGGATTTCAGCCTACTCGAGTCATCAGCATAAAAGGGCACATCTAAGCACCAATGACAAAGGTTATCCTTACTTTTCATATTTGCAATAGATTATAACTTTTAACATATTTTAACTCAGATGGCATCCAGGCTAATATATTGTGCAAATGTAATAATCTTTTTCCCACCTAAGCAATCCATTTGTCTAGAGCAACTATTCTCCCTTTATTACCAGCCATTTTCCTTTGTCCCCCTTGTGGTTGTTGCGACCACGTTTGACTCTACTTGCATCTGTATACCAATCTTTTATTAATTCTGTTTGAAGCATATAACATTTAACTTATAGCAGGAGTCTGAGTCTGATTTGGGAATGGACAGTGAGCCTACACATTGTAGTGGTTGTACCTGACTCGGGGGACTGACCACTTTTTCAACAAGTGGTTGTAGTCTATACACCTGGAACAAGGAACAGCACCTGGCCCTCTCAGTCTTTCAGAGTTAATTAAAATGAATTGAAGAGAAAACCCATTAAGAAGTCATCAAATACTCCTTGTGTTTGACAAGTGCCCTGTGCATACATGGTTAGTGGGAACCTTCTGCTCCATACTGTTTGGGTCAGAAGGTGGCCAGAGAAAAGGATTAAAGACATTGTCAACTCAACTCTGATAGAGACAAACAACTATTAACATGAATGCAGAGAGGGTGCACTGAACAATCAGGAGGCTCCTTGTAGACAAATCTATGTCAGTAGGATTCTAGGTTTGAATATGTTTACCCTGTTTAAACTGAAGTAGATGTTTTGCTACCAATTCTCTTTTGGCTACATGGTTAGGCAGCAGGGAGAAGGTTACAATTTTCAATCACTGTTTCCTTCATGTAACTGCAAACCTCACCCTGCTGAGGGTGTTCCATAACAGTATTTCTAGATTCAAGATGTTCCAAGACTGCACAGGGTCCAACCATTGGGTTTTTGTAGCTTTCAATATCATGGTTATCTTTAAATTAGTTAAAGCCCATTCCATTCATTCCCGTCTATATACTGTACTTGGATCATGTATGAGGTTTTTTAACAGCTCACCTGAATTAACAGTCACAAGTTATAGCTGTATAGTTACTGTAGTATAAAGGGAATTGGTCAAGGGATAGGATGTGCGGAAATGGTGGCTTCCCCTCAAAACAGAAGGTAACTAGAGTTCCCCGATCTCATACCTTCGCCAAATGATGTTAATCTTTATGACTGACAAATTATAGATTATTCCCCCTGATTTAACAAATAGAATCATGAATTATATCATTTTATCATATTCTCAACCAAAAGACAGTCTTATATTAACAAACAATGCCATTCTAGCATTTCCTCATAAATTATGCAAATAAGGTCCTGATTTGAATACATTATGTTTAGTGATGTTCACCTTCACTTAACTTTCAAATACCACAAGTATGAAATTCCAGGCAGTTATCTTTACATAATTATAAAATTTTCTCATTAATTATGCAAATTAAGTCCTCATTTACATAATTAATATCTGTCTGTGTTTCTCTTATTCTCAATTACCAATGTCACAAGCTTCAATAGTCCAACCATGGAATGAAGCTGATTTATAGAATATCCCCATAAATTATGCAAATTACATCCATATTTGCGTAATTGTCAAATAATTATATCAAGCATCACATAAGCTACCTACATACCAAAAATCACGACGATCCGTCAACCGGTTCTTGAGTTACATTGAGTTGAATATTTTCAAACATATAGTCCTGTAGTTCCAGAGCAAGCCGCTAGGGGGCTCAAACTCACGTCACTTCTTCCCCAGCACAAGAGCTACCTACCATCCAAATTTCGTCACCCTAGCATGTCTAGATCATGAGATATCAAAACCGGAAGTGCAGCTGCAGTACCATAACAAGCCGCTAGGAGGTCCAAAATCTAATCATTTTGAGGTCTCATCAAGACCTACCCACCTACCAAGTATCAAGACAATCCACCAAGGCCTTCTGAAGTTATCGTGTTTACAGACACACACACACACACACACACACACATACACGAACGCCTCTGAAAACATAACCTTCTTGGCGAAGGTAACAATAAGCAGCTTTTCAACTACAATGTGTTACCTCTGTCCAATCACATGTGGTATCTACAAATAGTTTTCAGCATACGCTTTCTGTAACCATAATGGCATACAAAAGCAAGAGAGTTCTCAAAGAGACTTTTGTTCACGAAAGCAAAACAAAGGCTCACACTACCAACAATACCAACAAACTGCCACAAGGGGAAATAATGAAACAGTTTGTTCTTTTAACATGAAAACCAGAGGGCAAGTGTCGTTATGACCTGTGTAATCCAAGCCAAGTGCTATTGTGTGGTGGGCTTTTTAACCGAATTGTTATGATTTCTGGAGTGGTCTGAATGGGAGTGTCTACTGGCTGCAACAAACACCTGGTACTATTATCTGAATTACAGGTAGAACTTTTTGAGTAGATTGTATGCTGGTGACCAGGCCAATTCATACTCTACTTCAAAAATTCTGGTTAAAAATCAGACTGCCGCTCTTGACAAAGAAATAACAATAACTTTTAACTAATTCTATCATACTATAAATTCATAGACACAAACTTTTGTTCCCAAATAGTTTTAAAGCTGCTAGTATCTTGAGACAAGTATTAAACCTACTCTAAGTAATCTCACAGCCGCATATATCCATACAATCACTACCAAGCGAGATGAAGCCGAAAAGAATAGAAATTAGACATTTATTTACACTCTTATAATTATGTTCATATATTTGTAATGTATATGTTTATGTTCACGTTCTGTACCCATGCGACCTGTACTTAGTTCTGTAGAACACAAATGTACAATAAAGGTCTTCATTCATTCATTATTATATAAATATAAACCCTGGTCTAAAGGTATTCATCTGACAGGTGGGAGGTTGATAGGCACTAGGTGAGATACACTAGAACAGGTGATCCACTCTGTACAAGGATGTAGCTCATAAATTGTAAACCTATCTCTTGTGTGTCCTTGCTCACAGAGTACTCGACCCATTGTTTCCTTTTGTCATACTGTACAAATCCAATGGACCAAGAAAAGACCTATTCAAGGACTTGCCCTGCCATGCTTGGAAGGATGCAAATCGTGCATTTCTTTTTGAATAACCAAGGAGCTTACCTTGGAATAACGCACTGGACTTTTTGGGGGGGTGGATTGTTAGAGTCAGAACTGAGAATAGTTTCTCTGGTTTTCTTAATTGGAAGTTTCACATTCTTCACGTGTTGTATAGTACCGAAGTTGAAGTGCTGCGAAAACTTTTGTTGTCCTGTTTTGTTTAAATTTGTCTTGTGTTTACGAACAGATGAGACCAGACTAGAGTTAGCGTGCATGGGGTGGACATCGTTGTTATGCAGATCACGGAGGCATGGGTGAACTTTTGTTCCCTCTTTACGGGACGGTCTGAAAAGGGCCAGCACAATCTGTTTTCGGATTGGCAACGTAAGGCATGGATAGAAAGAATCGTTACTTACCTTCCAACTTGTCCTGGGTTCTGCCGTCGTGTCCAAGCTAGCCACCCCCGACTCTGCGCTGAGCCGTCCCGGATCGGAAACCCCCCGATCGTGCCTGTCCTGCCGCCGGCGGGACCGTGCCGTACCCTCCCCGTATACATTTCCATCCGCCCCGGGAGACCCGAACAACTTCGTCCTGAGGGCGGACGCCCTGGCGTCGGTGTCCGGGTCGTACATGTACGACATGCTTGCCCTAAAAAAATCGCACACCGTTCTGTTTACCGTAGTCAGCAACGCGACAAAGTTTGCAGTCCTAACCCAAAGCAAAGCAAAGTCCGTTGTTTGAGGTTCAAACCTCCGGCCCACGCCGCGACACCGGGTCCAGTCCTGAGAAAGTTTGTCACTGTTGCCGATACGACAAACCGCCTCGGGCAAAACAAAGTTGTCACAACTTCCTATAAGACACTCAGCTGGGCACTACGTGCAGGATTCAATGCAAAGGAACAGAAAAAGTCCTCTCCCTGTCCTACACAAGCAAACCACTGCCAACTACCGTGGAAAAACGACACAATCGGTTTCAAAAGTAGGTGGAAATTTGAGACCTTTGGATAATTCAGACCATTGTGTGCGGGTCGTACCACACTACTTTACGCAGAAGGGAGTCACGTTTTAAAAACAAATGTCAGCCTCGACCAGGAATACTTAACCCATAAAAGCTCGAGTGGTTTACATTAAGAATTTGTACCGAACAAACACAAATGCTTTAGTAACATACATGTAACTGGCGCTACGGGGTAACCGGTACCCTCCGCATACGATTGGAATCGCCCAGACAATAGGCAAACATTCTGTATTATTGTAAGCTGCCAGTGCCTTCATATGGACCGCTGCTTAAAAACGTTTGCGTTGATTTGTTTTTCTAGGGATCGATGTTGTCTACCGATGAACAAACTACTGTCTGAGCCTAGCGCTGGTTCGGCCGTATACTTGTATGCAGTGCGGAGAAGCATAATCTAGCTGCATTGTTCGAAATAATCAACAGGTGGCTCTGATGCACACAACCAATGAAATCATATCAGGCTACTACGCAGAAATTTCCATGGTGCATGCAAGTTAACTTGATGTATAGGAAAGATGAGGTGGGGGAAGAAAGGCTTTTAAAACTTCCAACAGAAAGTCATTAAACCTCCCTGTTCTTCGTTTATGTAGCTAGGGAAAATGTGAGCTCCCTTTTGGTGAGTTGAATCTATTTCAAGTCATTTCGAAAGCTTTTGTCAGTTCTATCACACTACAGGGTTGAGCACCTCCCTGCATTCTTTCTCCAAATCCACATCAAATTATGAATTCATGATGGGAACTGCTACATCTCGTCTATTTCAAGCCAAACTAGTTCATGGCTAAGACCAAGTAAAGAGTTTGTTGTGTGTTCTGGTGTACGAATAAGGTAAAACCTGGAGTCAAAGAGATCATACCTTTCTTGTTAAATTATGGCCATTATGTAAGTCTTAAATATAAACTAGGTCCATGCAACTTTTACGAGGTCTTGTTCCAGCTTTCTTATAATGGTCTCCTATGGCCTGATCTGCACTACATTTATTAAGTTATTTCTACCCCTTCCACCCTGCAGAATGACACATATAGAACAGACCAACAGTTACAAAAGAAACCAATGTTTATTTTCCATTTATGCATGTTACAACTTTTGGTTCGACAGGTACAGTTGTCATGTTACAAAATAGTCTCTCCTTTCCTTGACTCATCCTAGTTCTTAACTGACTTAACATAAAAAGATTCCTCTCAACTAGAAGAGCTAAAAATTCCTGAGATTACCAGTCCAAGAGACTATCTTAATTTAAAAACGAAAGCTCCGAAAATTAACCTTCACACTAGATTGACTGTAATCCACTAGTTTCTACAAAAGCAAGTCATCTTACACAAATTCAGATGTAGTCCAATTAACTGTTACTCATATCACAAACCTTTCATTATGCCTATGTACAGATGAAAAATCCAACCAGTTTTCATTCTCATGACTACTCCTTACAGTTATAACACAAAATAGTTGAAACATTCAAGATACGTGTAAGTGATGTAAGTTTGGGGTGAAAGTTTTTCTCATGAGAAACTATGGAGGAAACGCTTTTGATACACTCCATACAGACATTTGCAATCTGATGCAATGTACATGCCATCAATTTCGGTCACATGTCTGTACTGCCCTAACCTTGAACAATGTTACTTTCCGATGTGGTTTCTCTTGTATTTACACAGATCACATGTTTGCATCATCTCTGTAGAATTCAGCTGCAAAGCTCTGGTGAGTACAGCAGATGACAGCGTGTTTACAGCGGTGCCTAGTCTATCGCCTGTAGGGGTGGAAGCCAGAGGAGTTGCTGGCAGACCCACGGCCATATCCACCAGTCATCTGGCCGCCTCCATAGCCCCCCTGTGAGTCAGGCTGTGTGTACCCCCCTGGCTGCTGAGCAGTGTAGCCACCAGACATGTCCCCTCCATAAGTGCCCCCAGCTGTAGGACAAGACAGAAGGATTGCAGGCTTTAGTTTCTTTTTCTTTCCAGAACTTCAATTCTTCTCTGTTTAAGTCTGAAAACCATCATCCAAATGAATGTCATGTTTCAATCAAGAATGAAGACAATATCCCTAACAAGACAGGATGAACATTAACATGATCAGAGAGCAGTGGGCAAAAGACATCGCCACAGTTAGGAAAAGGCATTAAGAAGGGGTCCATTCATTACCCACTTCAAAATCCAATCTACAGGCAATGCCACAAGATCCCATTACAAAAGCAAAGCTTGCCACCAGACTAAGCACTCATTACAAAAGAAAGAGCACTGCAGATATGTCACTTCTATGCATTTACACTGCCGGCTTGTTGCAGCTGGAGCAGAAAGGTGTCGAGGGAAAGACGGATGTCAAAGGAAAGAAGACTTTACTGCTGACTAAATCAAGCATGTGCTAGGCAGCTGGCTTGTCCGCAAGTGTTCATACTCAAGTACACACTGAAAGCCTACATTTTGAGCCTTGTCTCCAGCGAGATAGACAGCCACAGCAAATAGCTGTCTGCCAGAATGTGTGGAAGGTAAGATGGGAAGGAAGCAACTAGAATGACTCAAGAGTTATTTCTTTCAAGTGAAGTTTGCAAGAGGTTTTCATCCTCCCTTGTTAGTTTTGTAAGGGATGTAAAATCTCTTCTCAAAACTGACCTCTTTTCTGCTAGTCCCTTAATATTCGTATTCTGGAAAGAAACAGTAAAGAGGTCAGTTGGGAGAATTGTTTGTGCAGCCTTCGCCAGACCTGCAAAGAGATTTAAGCTCTTTTGTTTTACACTAGATGTCAGTACAGTTATAGGGCAAAAATGATCTTTTTTGGTGACAGGGCCAGGTCTGAGGAAGACTTGAGTTGAATATTTTTCTGAGGGTGTTTCCTGACTTACATCGCGGGGGTTCTTGTATCAAACATGTTGGTGTACGAAATTTATTTACCATGTGGACAAAGCAGCTGGTGATCTTGCACCTTCGTAGCATTGGGCATTGTGCTCAACTTGGAAAACTCTTTAAGTACAATTTCGTTTATGACCACATTTCAGTCGCCCACATAAACAGCTTGTAAAAGACACTTCCTTTTTGTAGAGTCTGACAACTTAAGTGCAAGCACAGCTGAGCAGGCACACAAAAGCATGCGTTGCCAAGCTTAATGGACACCAATAATTTCACCTTCAGAGAGCTCAGTACCTGCACTGCCACCGTAGTTCGCATCACCAGTGCCGCCGTAGTTTGCTGAGCCTCTTACGGCACCGTAGCTAGACTCCTGTTGTGGGTAACTGCCCATTTGCCCTGCAGCAAACATGCAAAATAAAACAGAATCAAGATTGGGTTCAATGCACAAATGTATCACTTCAAGTCACCACATTTTCAGCCTCTTCGTGACACCAGGGGAATGGGAGTTGAGTTGGGGAGATTTTGTTTCATGATTTTCATTTTGACCCATCACCAACCATCCGAATGACCAGTGAAAATGTGTTAACTTTGGACCTCTACCCGTTTTCTACAGCTTCAGTAATAGTGACCATGCCGGTCGACTGGTGGTACCCACCGTAGCCGTAGTTGTTGTAGTCGGCAGGCTTGTTGGCGTCTCCAGCTGGCTGAGCTCCGTAGCCACCCTGGTTCTGTCCCATGCCCTGGCCCATGCCCGTTCCCATCCCCTGCCCCATCCCCTGGCCCTGTTGGAAGCCCTGTTGCTGCGCATATGGATCCCCAGTTCCACCATAACCATAGCCATACCCTGTCGTGCCTGAAACAAGGCACACAAACATGCGTTTAGTACCAATTATTTAGCAGGTGGGATGATGGCTGGTGTTGGACTTTTAGATCTGGTTCCCAATCCCAAGTTCGAGTTTTGAAATGGCCTATGATGCTTTGGTTTCTTCTGCATTGAGGGATGTTCCTGGTTGCAACCCTTCCATGAGTGCCCTTGTCTTGGTGTAACTATCACTCCCTCAAAAGTGCTTGCCAGGGGCCAAGGTTATTACACTGGTATTATAATATCTTACAGCACTACAAATGTTGTAAATGTATCCTTCCTTTAGTAGAGAACCAACAACCAGAAATGTTAGCCCTGTGGAGTAGAAGGGGGTTACTCTGTGCCCATCTTGACCCTTGACTGCCATTAAAAACACAGACAAGCAACACTATGGGCAAAGGACGTTAGTCTTAATGCACAGGAGGTGGGATGCAGTTGATCAACAACTTTTCTTTAATGGTTTTCTTCATTGCCAGTATGACTGCAGGTTCAAGCTTTAAACTTAATCTCTGTAAAACTGCTTGATGATCATCTGCTCACAACCGATTAAACCTTTCTCTGTGCAACAAAATGAGACGAACCATAGCCTCCCGGTGGTGGCCCTCCAGCGGGTGGTCCACCGTAGCCGCCACCGCCATAGCCGCCGGGCTGGGGTGGCCCGCCGTATCCACCACCGCCAAACTGATTGTAGCCACCTCCACGCCCAGGACCTCCATAGCCACCTGGAACAAACATAGGAAAGCCAAATTGTAAACCCTGTGTGTGGCTTGATATTTCACATCACATGCAAGACTGTGGAGAGCAGACAGGGCACATCAATTTCTGATTGAGAAATGGCAATCTTTACTCTGAATGCATGCACTGCTCTGTTCCCATCCTCGCTTCAAACAGAATAGCGATCGGACAAAATGACAGCAAAGTATGAAGAAATCAACAATCACATTTCTAGCAAGGAATGATAGAATGTTGGGGGCCTTTTATTTGAGTGTGCTGAATTTGAGCTACAGAAGTGAAGAGGAATGATAGAATTGAGTGGGCAGTGGTCGCGGGATGGGTGGGGAAGGTAGGCATCAACATACCCATAGGTTGTCCCTGGGCTATCCACACACCTACAGGTTCCAGAGACACGATAGACAGCCACAATAAGATCACAGTGGTGAGCACACTACAGCTAACCTCAAATGTCAGTCAAACAAACCCACTTGTACTGAAATCCAGAACAAAAACTGAACAGCCTTCTGTTAAATGGAAATGTAGTTTTGAAAGTAACAATCCTTGCACCTTTAAAAAGATGACTGACAGTTGAGGTTAAACCACAAGCACAAACAAATATCACAACAGCATAATGGTTTATGAACACATCTCAAGTGTCAAGTGTGAAAATATAGTAATCAATGCCAAGGATGAGGCATTGTCATGCAAGGATTCCACTTTTCTCCTTCAAGCTAACAGTTGGTTGCATTTCCTACTAATTTTCAATCTTTCTGTGCCATTTGAGATGAGTACAAAACCACTTACCTGGATGTCCAAAGTATTATGACAGAGAGAAAGAAGGAAATCTGTGTCAACCTGCATGCCAACATCAACATCCCTTACAGAAAGTTCTCCCAAAGACAATAGGCATTATCATTTTTGTCTGCTTTTCTGTTGGTGCAAATGGTGCAGCTACAACAAAATTGCACAGATCATGGCTCTATCTTTTGAAAATATTGAACATATTACCAACCAGAGGCAAACATAATTTTTGTCAATAACAAAATTAATTACTTAACACCAATTAATAGCCATTTTGTGGCCTTGTAAAAATGTTCTGCTGACCAAGCCTGACATTTTTACAAGACAACAAGGCAAGAGGAATGTAAGAAGCAATGACAGAACTTCCACCGACCATTTTCCATACCTCCGCCCTGCTGGCCTCCCCAGCTGCTCTGCTGGCCACCCCAGCCGCCGCCTCCGAAGCCGCCGCCACCACGGCCCCAGCCGCCGCCGCCAGACTTCCCATCACGGGGCTCTGCCTTCTTTGCCTCAACCTTCATTGAAACAAACATCCCAGGTTGAGAAAACCTGCAATCCCTTTGTACTGATAGCTAACATGCAGCAGCCTCTCAGCGTTAAAAATTACAGATTTTAGTTCGGGGATATTTTATCATTACAAATTTACATCACCATAAGGAAAAAAGGTATTTGGTCAGAATTTTTCTTCTTTCAAATATACAAATGGGCTGTAGTAGTAAGATTTGATGCCAGCCTCCTCTTTCAATAAACAAAATAAGTGTCGTGTTGAGAGGCTGCCACACAAAATGAGACTTTCAACAGCAGTGCATGCAGCTAAGTGTGTACAGTTTGGATTTGTTTCAATTTCACTGAACAACTTTTGTCACATAACTTGTTACATCTCAATCTTGACTAAGACTGAGTGGTAACAGATTACTTTTTTATGTTCCAATGTTACGTATTTGCCGCAGATTTAGGTTGTTTGGCCAAACAGAATGCAGTCTTGATGATGTCAGTATAGGATATGTCTTTCATTACACTACTTGATGCATCAATAAGGTAGACAAATCCTACTTATAACTACTTGAAAAAAGCTACTTGGAGCATACTGTTACTGGTACTTTACTCTAGTAATACTTTCAGCAATTATAAGAAATTCGTATCCATATGCACCCTTAAAATTAGAAAAATTTTCTTAACTTAGCACACGTCAAGACACTGAGAATTTATGCCATAACCACGTCACAAGCATACTATTTTGGGCAAGATACTTAAAAAATGCATAAGACCTAATTGTGATCATTGTTCATCAATATAAAAAGATCTATGTATTCTTATTGTTTATGGTCTAATCAGCCTATCTTAATAATAGTGCCAATTCTTCTTCCATGTGGTGTCCTGGTTCCGAAGAAGTCCATGTGACGTCTGACGAGTGCTGTGGATTGTTCTAACCTAGCCAAATTAGTCAAGAAATTTCACCCATATTTGCTAAATGCCTAGGAAAAAAGTAACTTCGCTCCAAGTAAACTTTAGTTAGATGTATCAGTAACTGCGGCATATATTGCGCTTTACTCTATGTGGTGGACTACTCTGCTGTGTAAGGTGTGTGCCTTGCAGTAAGCCAACAGCAAACACTGAACCAAACAAACAAGCATATCAATTTCATTGGCTTGTTCAAGGCTAAAAAAACATTGGTGATATGAATTGACACAATGCCAATGAATTTTAATCAGTTTGCACATTTATGGATAGCAGATCAAAATGCTTGTTTCTTTGGCCCACAAAAATATGAACAAATGTCAGATCTTTTTACAAGGCAACCCATCTTAGAACTTGCTAAGACAGAGGCAAGCGAGGAATGGTGTCACTCGGACAGGTGTGACAAGAGCTACTGCAGATAGAAGAAAGCAAAAGGAATAGTTCAGAAACAAGACAAAGGAATAACAACTATGCCATCAAGCAAGCCCCCTACCATAAACACATCCTTTCTGATTCTTACATGCAAACTAGACAAAAGGGACAGAATAGAACTAGAAACTTGAAAACTACTCTACACAGGGATGGGTGGCCTTGTTGAAACTGTTGCATGAATAACCAACGACTTAAAGCAGCTATGTTCCCTTTCTTCAGCTTCAAAAAGTCAAATTTGTGTGTTGTAGGGAAACTGCACAATCATTAGGTTGGTTGATTGTTCGTGCAACAATCCTGTATTGACCAAGGTGATAGAATAAGAAGTAAATATGAAACTACAACTACACCCGTTTGCCCTTGATCATGTGCCAATGTACATCCACAGCCTTCTCAACGCTGGCTTCATCCTCGAACGTTAAAAATCCAAATCCTAACCGGCGAAGGGGGGTAGGATGGGAGTGCAGCGATGTTATTACTTATACAGGCACTTCACTTCACTGGTAGATACAGTAGGTAGGCCAAGTCGCTGACAGAATGAAAACTACTGCACTTGCGGACTTCTCTATTAAGGGTCAAACTATGCCCTATACTTAAAAACGGAAGCTGGTCTCTTGAACTCTTGAAGGGAAACATTGGGGCAGCACATAGCTGTAACTGTTTATGCTTTCCTTCAGGTAATATCTATATCTTGAAAGTGAATTTTTAAGAGTACTTAACAGTTTATGCCCTGTAGCAAGTAGACATACATTTTCTACAGAGATATAGATATTTGTGTATCTTGGATGAGACCCGAAATGCAGTAGTTTTTCAACAGCGACACTGTACGTAAGCTAGCCTTGTATACCTATAGAAGTAAAATAACTCAAGAAACACATACATAATACATTGTAAAAATCATCAACAGGCAAAGAAAGCAATACACTACAGTATTTGTCCTGGACTACAAGTTACAATTTTCAGGCAGAAACCACGTAAGACTTCATAACCATCAAACTCAATCAACTTCTATCTTCCGACTGTATATAGTAGGTGCCAAGCTTATCGGTATCATTATGTATTGTAATCGTAATAGTATCACTACTTGTAGGTACCTTACTTCAAACTTATGTCTAGATGCATTACATAATACCACTCCTACAGGAAATCAGTGAGAATTAACAAGTCAATAATATTTCAGTGAAAGTTATCAAGGAAACCTACCTCTGGGTCTCTGTTTCTGTTGATCATACATCATCACAACTTCTGTCACCTGAAAAACAAAGAAAAGTTTAACTCTGAAGAAAATTTACTGCTGGTAACTATTGCATAATGTGCTACCTGTGTAGTACATAAAATACTGACCGTTTTAGATTATTGAATGGAGCTTACCTTGCCAAATGTGCCAAAGAACTCTTTCAGGTCTTCCTCTCCACAGTTGGGTGGAATGCCACCAACAAAGATCTTCTTGACACGGCCCTGGTAGGCACCACCAGCCTTTCCCTATAATAAAACCAGTGTTGTGTAAGCAACAACTATATGCATCTCCATAAGGACACTTGGGATTGTCTTTTATTTGTTGGGAATCCCCCTGCACCATGATAAAAAGTTTCACTGATGTCAAGTTTAATGAGTTTAAAAGCTCAAGGATGTAATAGATGTATGGAGAGAACCATTTATTAGCAGTTCTGACACTTTCTGTAGGATTGCCATCACCATGCATATATTGATGCAAGATTGATCATGCTTTCTGGGGTGCATGTAGTAAGGCCACCAGATGTAGTATTCCTGTTTCTCATCTTGGGCTTTTTTTTTTGAGGCTGGGGTCATTTCAATGTCAATTCTTGTCTCAATACACATACCGTGGCTTGGTTCCAATTACAGTGCAACTTCAAATGCTATGTTGTGCTTTCTACTCAGTTGTCATTCCAAATTAACTGTTTGCCATCCCCCCATTTCTATTATTCAATGTTGCAGGATATGACAAAGAATACCATGAAGATATAATCAGTCATAGAGAATTGCAAACAGGAGTTCAGTTTTGAGACCACTGTAATTTTACAATATTGAATACTGGAAGAAACCAATACCTTTCTAATACATAACATTTTGTTCATGACAAAGTAGAAATTATTACAACATCAAATCATTTTATACACACATCACTCCTATGCACTACAGGAGGCACAAGTTTGGGACACAGCCACTACACAGGCTACGATCCACTACTCTACAGTTTTTGTGTACTGAATACATTTCCGACCTGATTGAATCGTTTTCTGCCACCCCAACCTCCGTCATCATCCTCAAGGAATAAAATGAGAAACAGAAATATGAGTTTGTGTGACCCAGAACAAGGCATCTTAGTGGTAAACAGGCAAAATTTCAACAAACAGCAGGCAAGTAAGATATAACCATGGTACAAACCCTTTGCTGACTTCTGGGTGTGCATTCTTTTGGATCAATCTGCAAAGAGAAATTAGACATTTCAATGTGTGTCTGGCATTATGTTACTACCTGACTTCTCTGCAGTATATATATGGCATGAAACTGCAAGTTGTCTAGAATATGTTTTCTATTCGTGTAAACTCTTCCACTCTAAGAGAACTAATGCAAATTTACTGCATGACTGTAGACTATATATAAATCTGCTGAATAAAGTAATGCAAACATTTCGCGCATTGCAATGACTGAATTCATTTATTTTGGGAGGTGATTTGATCCCGTGGTAAGGGTGGAAATGATGTCTATCTTTTAAGTTGTTGAAGCTATATCGTAAGAAAAACATGCTTGCGTGTTCTGATTTCGGATGGAACACTGGAAACAAGAAGCCATAGGCGACAATTCTCCGTGAAGTTTTATATATTTCAACAAAATCCCAAGCGTCAACGCCAGACCTACTGTGCAGACATTATAATTAGGCAACGGTTAATACCACGCTCGTCCCCAGCGCCCGTGGAGAAGCCATAGGTTATAGATCGTGGCTTAGCCCAGGCTATGGAAAATAAACTTTCTTTAATGCAAATCTGTCGTTTTTGTTTTCTTTGCGCTATCTAAAGGGTTAGGATAACCTACTCTACTCTGGCGGTATTGTCGTGCGCGCTCGCTAGTACGTAACGTTACACGGCGGCCATCTGAATACATGTACACTGCATTCTTTCTACTATCGGGACCTAAAACAAGACGCAAGATTCCTATTTTGGGGTATAAAATGCTGTCACAATGGTAATATATACCAAATGAAACGGACCTTTACAAAGTACCTCATTTGGTGACGCTATGAGGGTGTACCGTTATCCCTCTACATTTGCCCAGAAGGGAGTTAGTCGCGGAAGGAACTTAGCCACGGAGGGAGTTTTGGCATTCTCCGCCCGCGCCACAAACTCTCGTCCCCAGGACAGTTCACTCTGCTACCCAGCATGCTTTGCGCAAAATGCGTTCTCGGCCCCAGGACACAAATACACGCTAATGCTTCCGCACTGTGTTGCTCTGGGGACCCCGCCGCGCGCCCAGATGTGGATTTAATTATAGCGCGCTAGCGGACGCTGCGGAGGAGCGTGGGTTAATACAATGAGGGCGCGTCACAAGCATAAAACATACAAAGAGCTAAATCCATTACTGCTCCCAGGGCGTGTAAAGATACTGTGCTTCAAGTTCTAACTTCATTTTAATTACACACACACAATCATTGCATTCACATAAAGATCGGACTATCATGGTCGTGTCTAGTAACAAAGACAGCCCCACCGTCTTACGGTGCCTGTACCTAATTAAGCGCGCCTGGAACAAGCCAAATTCCAGCAACAGTGGCGGTAAGCACCGCGAGTGTTACTACCGCCGGCCAGATAACCAGGATATCTGCTTACAGTACCTCTGCTACCAGACAACTGCCTAAACCTACGGTCTATTCCACAGGATTGTAAAAGTAGGGATGTTTCGAAAATAACCATTTACTCCAATATCAAAACAGCTACGGTAAAAATAAAAAGACGTGCATCATCCCGGACATAATGCAACACCACATGCGAAATTACACAGATATGCGACGTACGGCAGAATGCGTTTTGGCTGCGAACATCTTCCAAAAAACTTGGCATCTCTTAACCATGGGCAAAAACATCTGGAACCACTTATAAAAACCACCCCGTATCTGCATGAACTTTTACTCCCCCCCCGCTATTCCAAACAACGCGTTTTTCTGGACCGTTCCAATTCGCCTCGTAATTGTAGGGGTGCGTCTGCGATATTACATTGACCGCGAAAGCAGCAACGGCAAAAATACACATTCGTGCATCAACACGGGCATGCCCGCAGACGGCGTATAAAATTGCGTGCCGATTACACGAAGAGAACCCAGTGTTTTGACTGCGAACATGAAAAATCAGCCGATTACAACACTCCGTCCGGAGGTCCTGACCTCCTTCACGGAGTAATAAACCACCACAAATATTTCAAGATTTACAGCACTCACCACTCTGCCATCTAGGTTGTGTGGGCCACTAGCGAGGACAGTCTGTACACAGGATGCATCTTGAAACTTGACAAACCAAAGCCCCTTGACCGGCCAGTGTTGGAATCTTTCATGATGACGCAGTCCACCACCTCTCCAAACTTGCTGAAGTAGTTCTTGAGACCCTCTGAAACAGAAAACAATTGCACTTGGTGAATATGTGCAAGCTAAACGTAACAATTTCATGTCAAACTGTTTTATACAATGCAGCACAACATGGTATGATGGTTGATGTTTTAGGTTGCTTACACACACAAGTTACAGGAACAACAAATCAGTCCCAACTCAAAAGTACAGATATGTATATAACACTTTACTTAAGTTACTATGGACTTTTTATTACATGAACATAATTTTCAGCATCTCCTCAAATGGGTTGAAACTGAACCAGTCAATGTCATACTGAAGCTGATCTGATCCATTACTGCTTTGTCAATTCAGATCACAAGGGAATCAATGATATCATATTATGAGTAGAGTAGAGTAGAGTAGATGCATTCTGGTCTTTCTTTATAAAGTTGTAGCCTGTCTGTTAGGAATACATGGCAATCAATTATACCCACCTTGCGTTGTATCCCAGCTGATGCCCCCCACAAATAATTTCCTGCAACAGATAAAGGATTGAAAATTTTAATCGCTGCAAAGGGTTTTAGTAACGTTGCGGAGGAAACACCCCCTTCCGGAAAACCGACTAACTTTCACAATTAATCATTCAAAATCAACAGTCTTGGTGTCTTACAAAATGCAAGCCTTGTCTTCTGACTTCCTTCACTATGCACAATGGATTTCAAGACGCCTTTTGTCTTTATTCAAATACCGCGACCACGTGCTTGTCTAGTGGGGAGTAGGGCCTCGTGGTCGGACATGTCGCGGCTTTGTTTAAAAAAACCCACGCCGCCCCCCACAGAAGACCTCGTGGCACGCTGGAACTGGACGCTTTGAGGCCTTCCAAACAACATATGTGACCTAAAATGTGACGCATTGGATAATTTTCTGCGACGGGCGACCTTGTCTTGGACAGGAATAACGTCGATTGTCCTTGGGCGAGGCCAGGGAAGGTCGCAACATCCAACCTTATCGATAACCCCGATACAACGACATTTGCATGGTGGCCTTTACATATTTCGTCTTCATACATGAAGAAAATCGTGATAGTGCTCACTACCACAACTATCTATATGTTAAACATTCCATATTCCTTGGTTATAATACATATAGGAACGGTTTCGTGGATAAACGGCAGCACAACATGTGTATGATCTAAAAATTTGCAACGCGTCGAAAACCGCCATGGCGCAGTGTAACATGCCGGCCGTTCCCCCACCGGCATTCGTCCATAAACTAACATCAGGGGCTCCAAATCTGTAGAAAACGCCTCAGTAATACTGATACTAACGTTATGTAATTCCACAGTACTCACCCAACTTCGTCGCCTTGTGAATTCGCCATCTTCTTGGTTGCAAAATTGACAAACTAGGACGCTGCAACTCGCTCTCACCAGGCCTCACCGAGAATGGATGGAGGAAGTGACGCACGTTAGGGGTTTCCTGACTTGTTAATCAGGGGTTAGGAGTCATGTGATATGATATGGCGGGAAGGTGATTACTGACGTCATTGATTTTGGCAACGCCACATTGTTACGGAGCAACAACGCTACAACTTGTATGGGCCTTGTATATGGCTGGAGATCCACTCTGCGCTTCAAGTTGCATGTTTTCACAGCAATGATCTTTGAAAAGCGGATTAACCTTTCTATATAATGTCCTTAAACATCTTGAAAACCCTTCTGCTCATATCACATTATATGATTCATGTTTCATTTATAATATGACCTTTAACTTTATCTGTCCATGGAGTTTGATAGAACATTACTATGTCATTAGAAGGAGAAAACTCCATACTCTGTCCTCTTGACGTAACACAATACCAGTAGCTTGTTCAATATTCTATACAATAAAGTTAAAATTAAACAAACATTTTCTGGAATTAATATCAAGGACATATGGTTCACTCTCCGTTGGAGTTAAATCTAAAACTGCAAAATCTTTATGACAGGCTGATTTAATAGTTTCTGACTAAATCGCTGTGGATGTCCATAAGAAGCGATCTTCATTGGAGATTAATTTAGTTTGTTGTTTCTAGGATTCACCTGTCCATTTTCTTCTGATTTGCAAAAAAAAAACAAGAAGCCATAGGTGACAATTCTCCGTGAAGTATTATATATTGCAACAAAAAGAAGTAGCCATTGGCGACAATTCTCTGTGAAGTGTGATAAGTCGAACAAAGAAAAATTGTTTAAACGCGCGTCGGCTCAGTCATCTTAAGACGCAACAACCAATCAGAGATGCGAGATGCCTACACGTGACGCGGGAAGGGCGCGCGATGCCCGAAATATTTTTGCGTCAATATTCAGCGCCGTGATTCAAGAGATTAATACCCGGAAACAATTTTTTTCTTGTTTTGAACGCATTAACATGCATTTACGCTAATCTAGTATGATTCAGGGTTACTTTTTTTTTAACCTGCCATGGCCAGATTATCTAAAGATGTGTGTATTGTGTGTACAATCTATAGAAAGAGAAATGTACATCAGGTCCGATCATCCGATTTTCACGTTTCGGTTTTTTGGACTCGGTTCATGAACGTATTTTGGTTTGGCTCCTGGAATGTGCAAAAAAATGACTCCCGGGACTGTCTACAGGGAACACTCGCACATTCGCGGTGTATCAGGACAGCGCGACTGGTCGTCATTAGCGCAGTAACAGTTGCATAAACGGACGAAACCATTTCAAAGAAATGGGGATGTTTCGAAAATAAGCATTTACTCCAATATCAAAACAGCTACGGTAAAAATAAAAAGACGTGCATCATCCCGGACATAATGCAACACCACATGCGAAATTACACAGAAATGCGACGTACGGAAGAATGCGTTTTGGCTGCGAACATCTTCCAAAAAACTTGGCATCTCTTAACCATGGGCAAAAACATCTGGAACCACTTATAAAAACCACCCCGTATCTGCATGAACTTTTTTGAACCCCACTGCTATTCCAAACAACGCGTTTTTCTGGACCATTCCAATTCGCCTCGTAATTGTAGGGGTGCGTCTGCGATATTACATTGACCGCGAAAGCAGCAACGGCAAAAATACACATTCGTGCATCAACACGGGCATGCCCGCAGACGGCGTATAAAATTGCGTGCCGATTACACAAAGAGAACCCAGTGTTTTGACTGCGAACATGAAAAATCAGCCGATTACAACACTCCGTCCGGAGGTCCTGACCTCCTTCACGGAGTAAAAAAGATTTTAGGTTCTGAATCAACTCCAAAATGCTCAATGAGAAGACATATTTTGGCCCCGATGTCCTTTTCTTCCTAATTGTTAAAGTTTTTCATTGTAACAATGCAACTTCGTTTCACTAAAAGTTCAAAATCTATTGTTTTGATTATAAACCAGCCTGGTATGTTGACTCCATGGCTCATATCGTAACATTTCCTGCTACCATGGTGTGCCTTGGCCTGTTTTTTATTTCTTTTATTTTGCCCTGTCCCTTCATATTTTTTCTGAAAAAAATCTGAGAAACAACAAATTATATTGGTATGGCCTAAAGAAGTGTGTCCAGTGTATGTGGATACTGTATAAAGTAAGAAACATGTGACATTCAGCATTTCTATTGCTTTATTCTTATAAGGCAGGGTAATGACTAAAGTTTATATACTCAGTATTGACATTTGGAAAAGAACCAAGTGAGTGGGATTAACTCTATGCAAGGAGATTATAACCTCCTTGCTCAATTTTTTATTTATCCACAACAAGATATTTCTTGAGAGAAAATGGCAGTTATTTTACTATGTACAAAGTTAACAATAATGCCATGTCGAAACATGCCTTCTGTAACAGTGGGTGGCTTATACTGACCCCACTGTTACACATCATAATCCTGATAAAGACAGAAAAATGTTGAAGAGCTGTGCAACAGCAGTCAATGATACATGTATTAGTACAGACACTGGAAGTTTTTAACTGGAGACACAAGACTATTTCTTTTTAGCATTTACTGCTGATTTTGATCTTCTTGCTTTGATTTTGGCTTTGACCATCTTCCTCCTCTTCTTTTTGGCTCTCCGTTGCTCTTCCTCATATCTGTCAGGATCCTGCAAATGTGAGAAAACACTGCTCATTACAAAAGATGCAGAAAGTACTGGTTACCTCCATATACAGAGGTTTTGTCATTGCAGTGTCTGTTTGTGTGTTTGCTCATGTTTCCATTTAGGCCATGTTGATTTGATTATATGGATGACATCCTCTGGGAACCCCAAAACTGATGCGAGCGCGCGAAATAAAAAAAAAGTTTTGCAAAAAAAAAAGTTGCTTTCATGAAATCTACGTTGTTATGAAGGTCGAACAAATGACACAGGGTATGGTATGGCGAATAATCTACTCTTTAAATTCATTTCTTTGCATTTTAGTTTTTTGTTTGATTTTGGCATTCTACGATGTTGGAATCGTTTTCAAATATTTTTTTTGCAACTTTCGGTATATATTTGCTCATTTTGCAACTGTTTTGTACAATTTACAGTGTGGTTGGAAACTTTTCTTTTTTTTTTGAAACGGCCGAAAATTCATGCGCGCGCGGATGTCATCCATATAATCAAATCAACATGGCCTTAGTTTCCCATATTTTCCCATGCTAGTCATGTTGTACACACTGACAGGAAGTTATATCAAAAGACCAAGAAAAGATTATCTCAGATCCTGTCTTCATGCCAGTCGCCTTGTGGCGGCCAGCGGGAAAATGCATCTACTAGTATATAGAATCAGCAAGAAATTCAAAATAAAAATTAACAAAATCACACAAACTCTAGATACAATGTTTTTCACAGAGGTATGAGATTTTCATTAAAAAACAGTACTGCAGTCTTCTACTAGCCTGAAATGTAATACTATGCTTTGAAGGTTATGACAAAATGGAAAACTGTGGGGACTTCTCTGGATATGAAAAGAAAAG
>NW_017803865.1:53338-57978 GCF_001625305.1 Branchiostoma belcheri | reverse complement strand
GAAAAACTCAATATTAGAGTACATGTTCACTTCTAAAATGCCTTGTCCACAAAACACTGAAAAATGTACCAAATCACAGCACAAACACACACACACATGTGTTACATACTTGCACGTGTTGGTGAAGACAATGACAGAATAGCCCTCATGTTCCTCCTGCAGTTTCTGGATGATGTGGACCAGGTAGCCATCCTTCACATAGGGGGGCATCAGGACGTAATGCTGCGTCAGTGTCTCCACTGTGGCCACTCTAGGAAGGCATACAGAAGGAGTTACATGTATAACCAACAATATTATAGCCACAAGCTATTCAAGTGTGCCTTCATCTCCTTCATCACACTTGCTACCTGTCTTTCTGTAGGAATTTGGTAGGGGGCACTGCAGCACCTCAGTGCAAGTAAAACTTCCAATAAACTTTTCCCACTAAGTAGTTCATACTGCACATACTTTTTTGTATTCATACTCCAATCCTAATGTTGACAAATGTAGTAACAGAGGATGCTAGATTACTACTGATGTGCTTTTAGGATATCCTAATATAACCTAATCAGCTTCTAGTAATCCGATGCATATTGGGCTAGGCAGTATATAAGATGATGAACCTACTTAAAAGTAAAAGAGCAAAAACTTGATCAAAAAAGGTTCATCAAAACAAATTCTAGATACTAGTACTTAACTTTCATATATCAGAAAATGGACTTTCTGAGAACACACTTCATTTTGTGCAGTGGCCAAAGTTTCTACATTGTTGTACTTGACAACATACTAGCATTCAAAACTTTACAGCTCCTTGACTCCATGTTGACATACTGGTAGTCACCTACAGCCTGTTGGCATAGTATCGTAAAAGTCACAATATACTAGTAGTGCACTGATCAAAGATAAGGTTTTGAAAACGTTTTATAGGGTTGAGTTTATGAAATACATGTACCATAAATAGACACAATATCACTTTGACTCAAACGATGTGTTGTGATTGATAGCAAAAAATGCTAGATATCACCTATGAGCTTTCTTTATCTTTATTTATCTGATAAATAGATATACCTATGAGCTTTCTTGAAGTCAGCTGCACTACAGGGTTGGACAAGTCCCATTGCCCACTTGCCCAGGGCAAGTAAAAATACTGTTCGGGCAAGTGAATATCCCCCTGTACTTGCCCGATTGGGCAAGTAAATTTTTTGGATGCAAAGTATAGCTGCTATGGTGTTTGGATCAAAATTACTCATCATTTTGCCAAATTGATATTATATGTCCTTCAAACCACATTATTTTGATAAATAAAGTATGCAGGATGATAAACTCTAAAATATAAGAAAATAAGATGCTGGTAGTAAAAATGCAAAAATGTCATGTATATTTTGGGCAAGTGAAAAGTTGGTTCGGGCAAGTGGAAATGACCATGTACTTGCCCGATAGGGCAAGAGGATTTTTGAAAACATGTCCAACCCTGCACTACCTAGTGTTCTTGTGACAACACAATCCTCACAAGTGTGCCATACTATCAACTACTATCAGCATTCAACCAAAGCAAGGTCACAACCTGGCTTGTTCAGATTGATCGAGTTATTAATAAATCAATCCAACAATTTATAACAAAGAAAGGAAAGTAAGAGAGGCCAAAACCCAGAGAGAAACGACCCCACATTATCTGCCTTGCCAGGTTATTCCAGCATAGCCCCCGGATAGATCGAAAACCTGCTGGAGCGAGAAGTGTCGATTCATCATTTTCACAAATCATCTGATCAGCTCGCAATGAGAATATAAAGTGCAGATTAGCCCAACTTGGTGGGGGCCTCAGAAATTGCTCATTGATTGGTCCAGGCAATTGAACTGCAGACCCAAGGTCAAACAGCAGCCGGGGATAAATCTATCAAGCCAATAACGTGGTGTGATGAGAGGGATAGCTTCTCCCATGAAGCAGGGAAGATGGACGAGAGGAGTGGGCCATATAACGGTCTTCCTCAATATCCTCCAGACCAGGCACGCTCTATATATCAATTAGAGATGGGATCAATCTGAGAGACTATTAAAATTTATTGGGGTGGGAAGGGGCAATCCCCCGCCAGTTGCCCTCTGTGCCCTGCTCAAGCATGCGGGGCAAGTACGGTGATCCCTCCCCAGCTACCCACTCTATCATTATCGACACAGCCCAGCGCCTCCCATCCCCACAGCAATTTTGATGGACTGCCAAGTTGGCCTCCACACCTCAGTTAATGGCCCATTTTGGCACTTCATTCATCCCCCAATCAATGAACCGATGGCCCAGGGCGCGACCTCTAACCTCCGCGACCTTTCGATTGCCATGTACGATGCGCTCCATTTTGCACGCTGTCGGTGACATCTGCCCGCGGTTGTGTATGGGTTAATATTCCCCCTAATTTGACATGATTGTTCTTGTCATATCACTTCAAGGGTCACGTCCCCTGAAATACGTTATCTCCCTCATACTGCCCACCTCGCACTTCCGTGCATACCGTCGGCTACATCTCGCGGTAACAGTCGCATAAAACTCCGTACCTGCATCCATCAATGTACAATATTCTGTGTGTGTTGATCAATTCTGACAGCTGATTTAGCCTGCCCATTTGTAGTTGCCTTTTTGCCTGTCTTTGTTGGTTTATAAATCTTTCTTTATCGGCAGTCACGTTTACTGTCCACACTCCCTCCAAATGCCTCTCTGCATATGACCAGACTGTAAGGTTTGCTCCAATCACACCGCAGGATGGACGCCTACTCTTTTAAACAAGTTCAGTGGGATCTTTGACATGCTCAAGGTTTGGCACTTTTTCATGGTCCCTTGGATAGTTTTTCTCATTGACATAAGAATCCCGTCTATAGCGACCACCACATAGACCAGATTTTATTGGTCCCCTGAGCAGTCTTCTTGGGTACATATGTGTAGTTGTAACTGTAATAACTTACTGTAAGTCCAGTTATGTTCACGAATGCTTTATTTCACGAGATGGAGCAATTTGGGAGTTCACGAGATCTATGACTTCGCGAGTCGGTAATTTTTAACAAGGTGTTACATGTCTGCAAATTTACCGACAGTCAATAATTTTATTTTTTGCGTGAGATACGTGCGAGGTACGCGCGGTTAGAACATGGTTCCGTGGACATGACACTGTCCAAACTGAAGCCCATCCATGCGAACTGGGTCCTGGGTGCACTGGACATCGCCAGGGGATGGGACCGCACAGAGATCTGAGCCGCTGTGAGCCGACGGGCGCGTGTGTAAAAACAAAAGCCGCAGACTCGCAAATGTTGCCAACTTCTGCACAGTAGTCCTCGCGTAAATCATCTTAAGTTGTGAAATTTTAGCGCACTGTTCTATAAATTTGCTGTTTGGGAACGTTTAAAACCATGTTGATTCAACAAGTTGTAAAAAAAATAAATAAAAAAATCAAGCAAACTTAGACCATTAGACAACGCGCTATGTAAACAAAGGCCGCCATGTTGGATTTCTTGTGATTTGTCGATCGGCTCGGCGGTTACTCGGCGGTAGATTTTCGTGCAATTCTTCCCTATAAATACCTGTTAATGTTGTATATGTTGCGTAAATTTTCTTGGGATGTATGGAAATCCTGTGAAATGATTTTTTTTGCGTGTAGCTTTGGTGAGTAACGTTGAACTCGTGTAGTTTGATCTCTCGAGGTATAGACAAAGACCCACGCTATCCCGCTTGGTTCTATTTTTTTTGCCGATTTTCCATACCGTAAATAATTCTGCTTTACGTGGCTTGTACACGACAACAACTTTTTACCGATGTATGTTGTAAAATTCCGTATGTACGATGTTGCACATGTTTACAGCTGTTCATCGCTACGTTATCGCCGAACTAGCGTTCTTGTTAAAACTGATGTTGTCTAGTCGGCTTTGTAAACTTTTACCGTTCTTCGCAAGAAACACTTGTAACTTGTTATTACTAGTTACAAAATAATGACTCCGTGAACCATATGCTCATTGAATAAAGTTTATTTGATTCTGAAAAGAAGTCTGCTGTTATTCGTTGAGTCTTGTCATTTACTAGTACTACGTAATGTAGAGTTGAGACGCACGATGTTTGGGGGAGGGGGGTGGTACGTACGGAATGGGTTCGCGAGGAGGTGAGTTCACGAGAAGAACGTCTTCGTGAAAACCGTGAACTTAAAGATTTCGTAATCAAAAATGGACTTACAGTACTCACTGCACATTTCTGTAATCTGATGCCCTTGGCCTGGCCCAATCCTCCCCGTATAAGGTCCCCTAAATCCATTTCCGACCTGCATGTAATGGACAAGATTGCCTATTTTCTGATAGCTGGGGTATGGAACAGATGCTGCCAGGTCCATTTCACTCTCAGTCTCTGAACACAACTGATGATTATCTTCTTTGCACACGATTATCCCATCAATCCAACAGTACAGCTATCTGAAACATATGGGTCTACTCTTAGCTCTGAAGGGTTCCCAGAGAGACATGCTTTGGTTTGTAAAAAGAGGTTTGTCTGTAACATCTGCCTGCACAATACACAATTTGTGTAATACAGGGCCTCACTGAAAAGCAGTGTCATCACAGAGCAGGGAACCCTAATGATGATGGAAAATAAAATACAATAAATGAACATATATAGGCAACTGACATAAATAGGCAACTGT
>NW_017803865.1:22823-53318 GCF_001625305.1 Branchiostoma belcheri | reverse complement strand
TAACCTCCGCGACCTTTCGATTGCCATGTACGATGCGCTCCATTTTGCACGCTGTCGGTGACATCTGCCCGCGGTTGTGTATGGTTAATATTCCCCTAATTTGACATGATTGTTCTTGTCATATCACTTCAAGGGTCACGTCCCCTGAAATACGTTATCTCCCTCATACTGCCCACCTCGCACTTGTGATTCCGTGCATACCGTTGGCTACATCTCGTGGTAACAGTCGCATAAAACTCCGTACCTGCATCCATCAATGTACAATATTCTGTGTGTGTTGATCAATTCTGACAGCTGATTTAGCCTGCCCATTTGTAGTTGCCTTTTTGCCTGTCTTTGTTGGTTTATAAATCTTTCTTTCTCGGCAGTCACGTTTACTGTCCACACTCCCTCCAAATGCCTCTCTGCATATGACCAGACTGTAAGGTTTGCTCCAATCACACCGCAGGATGGACGCCTACTCTTTTAAACAAGTTCAGTGGGATCTTTGACATGCTCAAGGTTTGGCACTTTTTCATGGTCCCTTGGATAGTTTTTCTCATTGACATAAGAATCCTGTCTATAGCGACCACCACATAGACCAGATTTTATTGGTCCCCTGAGCAGTCTTCTTGGGTACATATGTGTAGTTGTAACTGTAATAACTTACTCACTGCACATTTCTGTAATCTGATGCCCTTGGCCTGGCCCAATCCTCCCCGTATAAGGTCCCCTAAATCCATTTCCAACCTGCATGTAATGGACAAGATTGCCTATTTTCTGATAGCTGGGGTATGGAACAGATGCTGCCAGGTCCATTTCACTCTCAGTCTCTGAACACAACTGATGATTATCTTCTTTGCACACGATTATCCCATCAATCCAACAGTACAGCTATCTGAAACATATGGGTCTACTCTTAGCTCTGAAGGGTTCCCAGAGAGACATGCTTTGGTTTGTAAAAAGAGGTTTGTCTGTAACATCTGCCTGCACAATACACAATTTGTGTAATACAGGGCCTCACTGAAAAGCAGTGTCATCACAGAGCAGGGAACCCTAATGATGATGGAAAATAAAATACAATAAATGAACATACATAGGCAACTGACATAAATAGGCAACTGTTTTATCATCTACATCATTTTTCACACAGCATTATCAGTTGTCCCTGAAGATCAGGATGCCTATAGTATACACGAAGGAAGACATTACCAGACATAAATTATGGTAATGAAGGAAATTTGACTGTCACAGTGACAGAAGATTATCATCCAAAAATATGAGGTCCCTTTTTTTCAAGTCATAACTTCTTTATACATCACTGAAACAAAACCATGTAAAAGTCAGATAAAACGCAGCACAAAGAAGGAAAAAAGGTCAATACACCAGTCAACATGCAGTTCCACATTGCACAGCAAGGTGGTGCCCAGGATCCATTTGAGACCAGGCCACATCTATTGATTTGTTTGCAATATAATGAAACCAATAAATCTCTCAGTGGTCAGCAGGTACTGCAGTTCCCCTACATACAGATAGGGGAATTTTGACCATGAATGAGAGATTGTCCCTGGCTACACAGTCCAAGTTGAACGTCCTTGCACAGTCTCAACAGCGATGTGAGAGTCCCAACTCTTGGATTTTTTTATCAAATGAACAAAAATGACATTGTCCTTTGAATCTTTTTACCTAGTACCTCTATATAAAACTTTAATAGGAATATGTACTTACTCAGCTGGAGCTTCATAGTAGAAAGGCTCCTGCATGGCGACAGTGCGAAGCTGCTGTAATGTGTCTGTGATAGTGGCACTAAACAACAGAGTCTGCCTCTTGGGTGAAACTGCTGCTAGAATCTCATTGAGGTCCTCACCATAGTTGTCCTGTAGAAGTCTGTCTGCCTCATCTATAACCTGTTAGTGTAACCATAATCAATAGGTCAACAGTTTAAAAATTTGTTCGTCAAAATTATCACCATCCAGGTGCCTCAAATATTAAAAAACATCAAAATTATTAATGTCCTTGACTATTTGAAACACAAATTGAACATTTACCAGAAACTTGATCTTTTTTAAACTGAAGGTGTCACAGCTGCGGAGGTGGTCTGCTATCCTCCCAGGTGTGGCAATCACAATGTGAGGTTTCTTGGACAGCTCCAAACCCTGGTCTATCATACCTATCAGGTAGAATAAGATATAAGGAATATAGGTAAGATTATTCAAAATTCAAAATTAATCACAGAGTTGATACACTTGAAAACACTTGCATTAACTTTTCGATGTACATTGTAATAAATGTGTATAGCTGTTACTGTTAAGCACATATGGAATGCCAAAAAATTAACTAATTTTCAAATATCATCTTTATTCGCAAGTGTAAGACAATATAGGAAGATAATGTATCTCTTTATAAAGTATTTCTTTATATTTGTCTAATGAATAATCCATCTTTTGTTCATGGATTCATCATTTAGCAGAAATCAGAGATTTCAAATCTCTGGGAAGTGCTGTATTTAGAGTTTTTCTGGATTAATTGGCACAAAGAGAATATGGTTACTGGTAGTGAGCTACTTTCAAGTGATCTAGGACACTGTCACAGATACCTTGAAGGCTGAGGGCATGCAATGTTGTGACAAGCCTAAGTGGGGGAGGAGTTGACGAAGGGTAGGGTGGGGTAGGGGGAAGATTTAAGAAAGGCTAGGAGTGGGGTAGGGGGAAGAGTTGAGCAAGTGTCACGAATGACACGGTGGCGTAGAGAAAACACGGAGACAGAGATAACGTGTCTTGTAGTCTGCCGAATCCCTAACGTTACCTTTCTAGAACCCCTTCCTTCGAACAGGTGTCGTTGCTACCTGTTCGAACACCTGCTCAACACCGCGTGCGCACGTGGTGATCACGTGCGCAAGGTGTGTTCGAACAGGCAGCGAACCCCCGCCCGAAGGAAGGGTTCCAACTATAGCTACTACAATGTAAGTGCTTAATGTATAAGGTAAAGTACAAGTGCTTAATGTATAACTGTCACTTCGTGACACAAGGCTACAAGTGGGGTAGGTAGAAGAGTTGAGGAAGGCTACAAGTGGGGTAGGGGGAAGAGTTAAGGAAGGCTATGCGTAGGTAGTGTGGGCATATACCCAATAACTACGGGGGTGGATTCACTTCTTCCCAGTCTGGGGGAGACCATTATGATTAATACTACCAACTTGACCTAAGGTCAATCTGCAGGTACAATATCCCTCCCTTCCCGCCACTCTAATGTATTCAAAAACCTGCACACACACATATATAGAAAAACACACCCAAAACAAAATACAGGCTCATCCATATGACTGGTACTTACCCATGCCCCCTGTGATGACAGCATCCCTCACCCCAAGGGGTTTCCCCAGCACTCGGAACTGGTCTGCAATCTGGAAGGCCAGCTCTCTGCAAAAGGATCAACATTTATCCTCATGGGTCATGGAGAAACTTACACTCTAAAGTGTCACACATGTTTTAAAGTAAACATGAGCACAGCACATAAAGGTAAAAGCTGGGCAGTAAAACCGATATCCGTGCTGATTTTGATGGAGGTGTTAGAAATAGAACATGCTGGGTTCGATCAGGACACAATTTAGCCCTTGGCTGCAATGAGAGTGTAGCCAGCCCATCCAAGGGGGCCTGTATACCCTTTTCCGTAGAGTGTATTTGCCATTTTAATTCTATGTAATGCATTGTAGCCTCTTGGAATTTATCGTGAAGCGTAATGGAGAGCTCTCACAATTTAGCATAGAGCATTGTCGGGACCCCACCACCCCATGCAGGCCCTCACCCAATAACAGTAGACTACTACTACTAGTATGTAAACCTGCCAAAATCTTGTATCTATCTGACTAACCTTGTGGGAGTGAGAACTAGACAATAGATCCCATAGGGGTCCTCGCTCAGCTTCTGCAGGATGGGCAGTGCGAAGGCAGCTGTCTTCCCACTGCCTGTCTTGGCACATCCTATACAGTCACGACCTGAAATATTACATTAAAGGAATGGTGCTGTATCCTTGGGCAGTAGAGATACACTTCCTACAACATTCTCAACTTAACATGATCTACTGAATGATGATGATGACAAGGATGATGATTTATACTGGAGCTTGTATCATCATCATCAAAAACTTATCGAAGTCTGTGCATTCTGTTGTTCACTATCTGAAGACTATTTTTGCCTTTTCCAGTCTATCTAAATGGATCAAATATAATGAATTTATATACGCATGAGTATACGCTATTGAGGTTGTCGGACAATTATCACCAGTATTAAACCAATATCACTTCCTTGGACTCATGAACTCCGTCTGCTGCGAGGAGCCGTCTGACGTCTGCTATAAAAACGTGCTATAAAATGATCCCCATCACAAAAGTATGTGATCACGTACCTTTGAGAATCGGTGGTATACAGTTCTCTTGTACAAAGGTAGGACTTTTGATACCCAAGCTATCGCACTGTTTTATTAGCCATTCGTCGATCCCAAGTTGAGAAAATTTCTTCTTTCGGGAAGGTTTTGTCGTCTCGCCTGACCCACTGGCGGCAGCCATTTTTCCTGCTTGGAATGATCTACTAAGCTATCTAAAATAAGGGGATGGGTGTAACTTCAAAAATATTCCTGACAATACGTTTAACCAATGTTAAATTTAGTAACAACATACGTTTTGTATAATATAACGTAGTGACAAAATTTTCAATTTTGATAGAATCGTCACTAGTGCTATATTATCTTAATTGATGCAGTACTTGTACCCTAAATATGAATAGTATCTTCCATTGTATCATTGGACTGCTCCATTATCATTAGCTTTAGGTGTATGTAAAATTTTTTTATCTTTTCTCTGAACAATAAAAAGTATTCTAAGTATATAAAATAATCTATTTGTTGCTAGTTTATTTTTGTATTTTGTCGTTGTTACTAATTTTTGTCACATTTTCCAATTGTTTAAAATCAACCCCGGGAATTTAATGGATGGAACCACCGGCAAAGGCCCAATCTCGCGAGATTTCCTAACGACGAGATTCCAGCGGGGGATGACGACCTCGCCATATTTGCCATTTCCTGCTTACGTGAAACAGCCTCTTCTTAGAATTTCTCCTTTTCTGAAGAAAACACGGCAAGCAAGACTTCCAACCGTACATCTTTTAATAGTTAAAGATACACGGATGTGCGCGACGTCGTTCGTTACAGCTAGATACTTTTCTGTAAGTTAAACTTGTTCGCAGAAAATGAGGTGACGAATGCCGGGCTTGACGTTCGGTCAGGTGGGATTTTCGCCGTGAGTACGTAGTGCACTCACCTTCACAAAAGGATCCATTTTCTCAGGTAAGAAATGCAGGTCGATCTTCCTTTTATTTGTGAACAATAGGAATTTTCGTGAGTGATGTGGCAGAAAGTATTAAGGAGAGGGATATCGTGAGAAGAGCAACAAATGATTTCCCAGGACAGAAGTGTATACCCGGGTGGTCCACACGCAACATGGTCCCTCCTCCAACTTTTTCCCTCGGTGCAGCCTGGCATTGTTATGGTCATTGGATCTCACATCTATGTTAACTTAACTGTGGTCTTAACTCATATGCAGCTCATACACTTGAATATTAGTAACAACCCGAAGTCTTGTTTGCTAATAATTTTTAGACAGCCCGTTTTATAATATTTGGTGGCAACTTATATGTCAAGTGTGTGTTGATAAATTTGTTGTTGTAGATGGCCAGTATGATAACAGACAGTGCACATTTTGCTTGAACGTCAATAAAAACTGCATAACTAGTACTTGTACTAGACATTTAATAAAGCATATACATGTGACCCATCCAGTGTCCTGTTCAACTACATTTTTTTTCATAATTTGATTTTATGCTTTTTATCTCATGGATATGAGGTAGCAGTGTCTGTTCTTGTTTCAGTTTTCCTCATAATTTTAATCAATATGTTATTGACAGAGTGCCTTTTTCTTTCTTTTAGTTATATACACAAGTTCAATTCAAAACTTGAGTTTTCATGGTGTACTAATAATTCAGTAGAGTGGTTTCCAAGATCTCCCATTCTTTTCCAAGACTTTTCTTGATGGAAGTTGAAGGCACATGAGTGGAAATGCCAAAATCATGACAGTAAACGGCTGCATGTAGTAAGTCACTTATACAGTCATGTGCACATGGGCAGGTCCGCCGGCCCACCCATGCCTTATGACATTTGCAGATTTAGACTGTGTGGTATGATGCATGGTAAAATGACAAATACCTTGTTGGAAGCCAAGATTTTAAGCAGACAAATCTTTGCAAACATGTGGCCGATAATAAGCTAGTGCTAGTACTGCTGTTGTGTTCAACCTCTGTTTCAATTACAGAAAATATCTACCAGAAGACAAGCAATATCCCTCCACAATGTACCCACCGTCAGTGCTGCTGCTAGCTACAGTCCTGGTACTTCTAGTATCTAGAGGCACATTAGGAGAAGAAAAGCCCAAGTTGTACAGTAACCAATGGGCAGTCGAGGTGGTAGGAGGAGAGGCAGAAGCAAGAAAGCTAGCTCAGTCACATGGATTCTCTTATAAAGGAAAGGTGAGTACCGGTACATCCGTTTCAGAATCTCAACAATTTGCCAAATTTACCGAATTATACATTGCATGTCAATGGCATAAGACCCATCTGTTATGTGAAGAATTCAACATTAAGTCTGGGAACTTTGTTACAAAGAAGTTGCACTAACACTTGATATGTGTAGGTAACAGTATCCAGTTGCTGTACCTACCACCATCAAAGAACTCTTTAACTAAATCATTGCTATGCTTAGTCTTTCACTGCCACCAATTCTGATTGGTTGACCACTCCAAACACTGATCCCTACTGCTACAGTGCTACCAGGAGAATCCTGTTGTTTGTCAAAGTTTAAAAGCTGCCTGTATAGTGGAAATGGTGGGAATAGGTAAACAAAATTGGGATGTGGTGTGTTGCTGGCACAGAGCTTTTGTTCCACCTACCCAATCTTGGGTTGATGCCATTTTGTCGTAAGTGTCCTTTCCCATGTACATGGATGGCTGGGAAAGGAATGGAGCCAAAGCAAGAAGTTAGCCTGTCTGTTAGGTAATCTGACTTCTGACCTTGCAAATGGCACCTCCTGTAAGCTTGTGTTATCGTCAGTATCCTAACCAGTGCCACCATTTGTGCTTGAGCCCCTGCCAAGATCCTGGTTAGATCCAGGAAGTAGAAACATGGTGACGATAGTCCTCTGACACAGAGAACCCGGAGCCAGTGTCATAAGATGTAAAACATTGAACTGTGAATCATTCATTCTTATTCACATTTCCCATAGCAGTCTTGGATCTTTGGACAAATTTAGGAAATTTCCTGCCACAGTTGTGAATTTCCTGCCACAATTGTGAATTCATTTCTATTCTAGTCAACCACCTTGCCTGCATCCTTACTGTTAATGGTAGTTTTGTTTGTTTAGTTTTGCAAGGGATGCTAAGAAAGCAGGCACAAAACTGTTGAAACTATTTTCAGATATATACCAAACATCTCAAGTGAATACAGAATATTTGTTCAATATACTGTCTCAATACTCAGACAATAGATTACATGTTGCTTCCTCCAGAAATTTTCCAAAAAATCCTGTTGATTCATCAGAAATGTGTATCTGCTCTGCCGTCCCTGATGACTTTCCCAGGTTTATGCTTGCATGATTCACAGTGTCAGCTGCATAGTTTATATACACAAACCTTGCCCAGCATCAGGCATGGGTCTCTGTTTCAATGAACATAAAGCACTATGTATATTACTTTAGAGACCCAAAATTGAACCTTGATTTACAATATTGACCTCAGCTGTCATAGACTAACACTACTGTACATTCCAGACAGAACAACTGTATTGTGCCACTACTCCTGTCCTCGGCCGCTATGGTTTATATCTCAACAAACATTCAACTCCCTCAGCTAGGGTGTAACTAAACTTCCACCAGACCTATTGACCCCAATCCTCTTTGTCTACCCACTTTATGCCAACCTCGCTCTGACAGGAGTGCAACAGTCTAGAAAAGTCCTGTTGCCCTTGGTTTATACATATATACTGTTTTAATTTAAGCCAGGAATAAGCTAGGTTGTGTTGCCTATGCTAAATGTTTGGTCCATGTACTTCTGATAGGCAATTCCTTAATGAATTAATGTGCTTGAATACAACTTTATACAGTTTTCTGTATACATTAAAGTGATATGGATATAGATGTGCTTAGGTTAAACTGTATTTGTGTATATATAGTCTACCATACATCTGAAGTTCAGATCAAGTTGTCTTCAGTAAGATCCTAAATGCAGCCTGACACAATGTACTTATGTAGGCATACAATACATGGCTGATTGGATCTGTAGGAAGGATGGACAGATGGCTGCCACACTACTGTGATTGATACACTCATTAATAACAGGAACAGATGTCACTGGGAAATTGTGCCATGTGTTTGAACAGAGTGGTAGATACTGGTAATCATGTTGTTACCAGAATTGTATGGAGTTTTACTGTTAGCTAGTACGTGATGAAATGCTAAAGAGGACGTCTATGCACCAGTATTACAGATTTTCGTCTTACTTTTGTGTGGGGTGGAGAGGCCACCACAAGACCCCCAAAAATAAAACTACTGTAAACATTTCAACTCAAGATTTACAATAGGTTTTAAAAAATTGCAACAGTCAAGGCTAATAACAGTATCTAGAAATACTACATAGTAAATTCTGGCTCCTCATTAGCTGAGAGCATTCAGCCATGTAACAACATGTGATTATGCTGAATGGCAACAATCATGTTACAAGCTAATCAACTTTACAGGAATGACACACTAGGGTAACTAGATTGCCTGTAAAATAGCATCTGTACTGGAAGTGATAAAGATAACAGTGATAAAAGTACCTTTATCCTATTTTCAAAGTGTTTTGCTCAAGCTGATGTTGTTAACCTCCTGACGTCAACTCCCCAGTGTCAAGCTGAGCATCAACTTCAGGGCCATGATATTTACTCACTTGGAACAAGTCTATATCTGCACTGGATCTTTTATCATTCCTGTTAAAAACACATGCAACCAAATATTACAAGACAAGAGGAAGTTCGGTACCACATAATTGCTTTGGACAAACTTTTTTGAACTTCCTCTGAGCTGAAAGTTTGTTATTCCAGACACATGAAGTTGCCAATGAACCAGATCTCGTTAAGGCTAGAGAATTAAGACTGATTGGCCTAGCTATCCAAGCAGATATCCTTCCAAGAAAGGTCAAGTCGTGTTCTTCATTAACTAGAGGCAATGAAGACTGTACCCGTTCTTGATTTGGAAAAACAACCAAAATTCAATACTAATGGCTTCAATGTTTGAATGTTACATGTTTTTATGCACAACCAGTTTGGTCATAACACATTTCAGTACATACCTTTCTTAATTGGCACACAAAGATCCTCTTGTGTATGTTTATCAAGTATCTGTTGACTGTTGACATGACTGTGATGTCTATTTTGTCATATTCTATAGCGGGGCTCAAAGTCAAAATTCATTTTTGTAAATAGGTGATTTGGATGGACAGAAAATTTTAAGATGAACAACATATAGTTAAATGTCAGCAAAACGTACTTTACAAACCTCACTGCCTCTCAACAGAGCTTGAATCTGAAGTTTAAAATTTCAAAGAAGTAATGCAAGAATTTCAAATTGATGATACCCTAATATCATAGCGTGCTATGCAAATTGAATAATTCAAGATTTTCAAATAGAACCAATTTCGGTCACCCCTAGATTTTATTGTGTATAAATTGATTTATAATTAAGAATTTGCCCCAAAACTTGACCCCACAGTCCACAGAAGATGATGAATAGTGCCCTTCACACACCCCTGACTAATTTTTTCCAGACAGAGCCATTTGTCTTTCTTCTTTCCACAAGTGGTAGGTCACAAAATCAACAGAACCAGTAATGTTGTCACTGATGCTGACCAGTATAAATCAGCTACAGTTTTTGTGGTGTGTAGAAATATTGTGCATGTGAAGGTATTCAGGACTGATGTTGTGAACTTGTGGTCTTTTCTACTTCATGAAAAATTCATTACGTTCCCTCGTCAAGGTAACAGTCCAGCCCAATGATATTGCAGGGCCGTGGAGGGGCCCAGAGTATTTCCCAATGTATGGCAAATTGCAATGTTGGTTTGATAAATGTGTTGGGTGCTTTATGTATATGTAGAAGGTTGGTGCCTGAGACCAACACATAAAGCTTCATCGTGCAATTGACCACCTCTATGTCACTATCTGAAATGATAAATGCATCCTTTACAAATAACAACTAGTATGAGCTAGAACCAACCTTGGAAGGGAACTATCACCCATATATGGATGTATGGAATTAGCTCCATATAGCACAGCTGTAAAAGTTATGCCTATACACATGTATATCACTAAATTATATACATGTATTTATCAAAAATGCAAGATACAGGTAATTTCATGTTTGGATGGCACAACCTGTCAAACTCTGATATTTATTACATTACTCACTGCAAATGCTTGTATGTGTGTTTTATGCGCATTGTTAATCTCCCTCATATAAAGCAATAAACCATTTGGCTGCACGAGAGCAAAGTAGAAATGTTGTGTGAATGCACTCATGGGGGCCAATTTTCATCCTCAATCACACACAAAGGAATAACTTGTAAACCCTCAGCCCATCCGGGTCACTCCAGACAAGTTCAATAAAGGAAATGGAATGGCTTCCATTATCTCTTGCAGGCTTTTATCTTGTCTGAATTGCTTCCTTGTTATTTCCACAATGGCCATAAGTATACCCTTGAACCTCACTAATCCTACTCTTTATCGCCTAATCCCGACAAGAAGACTTGGCCATAGCCCTCGGGAGTAGCATCCATTACTGATTTGTGGCACTTAACAAGGTTTTATTGGCCCTTCCGTATCTTAACATCTCTAAAAGCATCTATAAAAAATGTGGATGCTTGCTTTCATAGCTTATGATATGGCTGCCATCTGGAACAGAGAGAATGGCTAAGTTAGATCTAGAGAAACATGGTTATGTTGCAGAATATAGAGAACAACTGTAAAAGCTACTTCATATTTTTAAAAAGGTAGTTCACAATGAAATATTGATGTTGCCTTTGAGTACGTACATTTCCTCTGATGTAAGTGCATTGATAGCAATTGATAGCATCAGTTTGATGTTACTGTTGTATTGATGTGTGTGTTTCATTATTTTTTCTGTATAAATATTCTAGAGTATAATAGTACCTTTATGTACATAACCCTACACAATATCCAGTCAAAAATTAGTTGTACAGCTCCAATATTTGGTACATATGCACCAAGCATTTCAAGTTCTGATACCTAACCACAATATTATAATTTACTCAAATTACTGTGTATTTCATTAACCATCTCATTGTACAAGGTCCCATGAAAAATGCATGGTTTAAACACAGATGATAGATGCCATCATACTGGATAAGGGTAGACTCCCACTAACCATGAAGGACAAGTAGTGTTGATTTTCCTGTGGTCCAGATCACACCCCAGGCATGGAGCCAAATAATACTGCATGACATGGATGGGAGATTTAGAGACAAACCAATACGTCATGTGAAGAAAGCGTGGTATAGTTAACTTTGCTGCATTTCATTCTTGAGAAAACAGCTAATTTCTAGGGGGTATGAATGTAATTTTGGGCCATTGAGTGTACTTTGAGAACGACTCTGTGGCTGAATGTGATTAGTATAGCAAGCATTAGGATGAAAATTGCCATGAGTCATTCATTGTTTCCAGATAATTTCATTAGCTAAGCATGATTGTATAAATTCCATCCTATATATCAGTTTTGGTCCTAATAACTCTAGATTAACATAAGTTAGTTCTGACCCACAGGAGTATGTGCCCATTTTGTTTATTACTGTGGTGTCATAAAAATCAAATCAGTTCAGTTACTTGTGTCAAAATATCATTAAAATGATTATTAATTTCACCCTTATGTACCAAGCATATTCAACAACAGGTAACAAGTCAAGTGGCTTAAAAGGTATAAAGCTGTGTGGCTTTATGTACATGTAGTTTTCTTTTATCTTTTTTTATCTGGAAAGTGTCATCTTAACAGCTTTTGATGCAGGTCAACTGTAACGGGAAAAATACCTGAACGGGATCACTGCAAGTATAAGCTATTACTAGTAATATTTGAGAAGATTAATTGATTATCAGCTTCATGCACTTGTTCCATCAGTGGTATTAAGTTTCATTGGAGCTATATAAAAAAATATAGCACATAAAGTGCCTCATAATCAGAGCATATTTCTTTTGCTCCAAATATACTTCTGTGCTGAAAGCTGTGTACGACTCCACATTGTATATTGAAGTGTCCAACATTTACAGTGTACATGTACTTTAGGAAATGATACAGTATGTGCTTGAAGCAAACATACAGTAGATCTGGTACAGTTATTGTAGACATGCCAGAGGTTTAAAGAGTAAGCTTGCCACACTGATCTTTGGAAGCTCACCAAGATGGAGTTATTTTCTTCTGCTTTTCTTCACCAACAGGCAATAATGATTACAATTTTAGATGTTATTATATTTGAAGGGCTTCTAAATAGAAGTTGGAACCTGTCAACAATTGGTTTATACCACAAAATCACAAGATATTGATTGATGACCTATTAAGAGGAAAGTCTTAATTAAGTCTTGATTAAACCCTTACACTTCACAGTGATGCTTCGTGCACTTGTTGCCAATTACAGTTAGCTACTTGAACATCTGCAATGCCAGGTCAAGCATTAAATTGATTCTAAGTTGAAGACCTGTTCCAGCATAACTTTATCCTCCTGTCCTTCATGCTTTAGTCTAGAGCAAAGCATGGCCATGGGAAGTCATTTGGAACTGGGTAGCCAACTAGAATAATGATGTCAGTGGTCAAACCTCCAATTTTAGGGTCTGAAACAGATGAAATGAGCCTTTAACGAAGATATTAATATGTTACAGATAAGAAACGAACATTTTCTTGTATGATGTGTATAGTTACCTATATTCAGTAAAAAACTAAATAGAGTTGTTCAATATGGAATACATCGTGTTTAGGGTAAGGGATGGTCGTTGAAAGCCTGTTGGGAAATGTTGGTTTGTAGTTTATGAGAAGCTACAATGTAAGTGTGAGCAGGGTTTTATTGATACAGAGCTTGTCCTACAGTAGGAGTATTTTTAACCTTATGTCTGGGTCAGCTATGTTGTTTTGCTGGGCATGAAGCCAATATAACCTCTTGGAGCCAGTATAACCTAAGTGGTTTTGAAGGGGTCAGTCTCCAAGTTGTGCCACCTACATAGCTGTTATTTTCAGGGAGTTTTGTATTTGATATTATTTGGCAAGTTACAGGTAATGAGGAATATACCTATTATGCATATAACTCCACAAGGGTTTACCATTACCTACAGAACATGATAACTTTCATGGTGGTTGTGGATGCTGTTGAAATGTCAGCACGAGTACAAATGGTGACATGTAGGACATCTATGCCAGCAATGTAGATGGAATGGTGGGGCATGGTGCAATAAACTGGCACAGAAATCTGCTGGGTCACCAAGAGCAAGGACACTGGATAATCATCTGCACTAGTCATTGACCCATGGACAGTTACAGTCCTTAGATTACTATGTATACTGATTGGTGTGACTTAAAGGTTGCAAAAAACAAGCAAGTGACACCCAAAGCAGCCACCTCTTCAAGCTGGCAACAGTTGCTATAATGACTATTTTCCCTGGTCCCTGGTTTTCCTCACCTATAGGTGCAAGCATTAAGTGACCTGCCCAAGAAGGCCACCAAGAAGACCACATAAATCTCTCCTGGGTTGTCTTTTTGGGTCTTGTGGATGGCCTTCTTGGGCAGGTTTGACTGTACATGAAAGACTAAAGATCACTGATACCAAACATACATACATGTGTAATACTCACTGGTATAAGTTTATTGGCTTGTTTCTGTATGTGTCTCATCTGTACTTACAATGCTACTCTTGGAATTGCAGATCCTGAATGGTATCTATCTGTTTGAGCACAGAGCTGTTTTTAAAAGGTCACTGAGACAAAACCTACAAAGGCATCAACGACTAAGGAGAGAACCTACTGTAAGTCAGCAGCCTTTTCCAATGGGATCTCTTAGAAATATTCAACTATTTGTATGGCTTTTGATAATAGCATCAAGTAGAATGGTGTGTAACGGATTTAAGTCAATATTTTCAATTTAAATTCATTGTCCTTTTTCCTGTTTATACTACTTGAGAAGACTAATTGTCAGGTTAAGTCATACTGTTTAAAAAATACTGGTAATTGTTTTGTTATTCTCCTCACAGGTGAGATGGCTGGAGCAGCAAGAAATCAGGAGGAGAGTAAAAAGAGACCTAAGACAAAAGAGAACAATTGAATTTAGTGATCCTGAGTGGTCAGCAATGTGGTACCTGGTACGTCTTGCCTCATGTCTGTTGTATCAAACATCATTCAAATTTTCTACCAGATCTAGCCACTCCTGTTTCTTGGAGAATTTCTTGGCTGAAAGAAGTAATCAAGACTGCCAAATTCTGGGTCTATACAAGATGACATACGAAGCAATATGATGCTCGATTTTGATAAGATTTGTATCCAATGTGTTTTGAAAGCCGGTTAAAAGCATTGTTTGATACTATTCTAAACTATCAACCAAGCAAGGTGCAAACAGTGCTGTTAGGGTATTACTTTCTCTGTGCTATCCTGTTTAAAACTCCACTGTAGTACTAATATGTCAACTTGTCTCCCTGTGCAGCATAACCCCAATAACCTGGACATGAACGTGATCCCGGCCTGGGAGAAGGGGTACACAGGGCAGGGTGTGGTGGTCACCATCCTGGACGACGGCATTGAGAGGGACCATCCTGACCTGGAGAGGAACTACGTGAGTTGTACTGTGATGTCTGGGCCTAAAGCTTGAAGGCATTCATGTACTTCATGTATTATGTGGTCTAACCTGTACATGGCTGAGAGGATGGACAAAGATGCAAAGCTGGCCTATCCCGAATCGGATACAGATTGCCTCTCTTGATGGTTTGAAACAAAGGAAAACTCTTAGAAGGGAAAAAGAAATACTGCACGACTATGAGAAGAGACGAAGAATAGATATGTCCATGCGTGATGAAGTGCAGTGAAGTTAAAAGAATGAATACTGTAACCACTCAGGGATTGCACTAATGGCCGTTTGATGCACTTATTGATGTATAGATAGCCAGGTTGACGGCACTGAAAGATTACCCCAAACATTATCCTCCCCCATGAGCAGACCATTAGGGCTAATGGAACAATAGATTCACATCAAACTGTATGCACAGAACTTCTTTGTGGACTAAATGTGGTTTTAAAGATCCTCTTAAGGTACTTTATCTTCCAAAAGAGTCGTGTGTCTTTTGGTGGGGCCCCTGGCTTCCATTACTTAAGATATAATGAGACGCTAGGTATAATAGCCAGTGTAGACAAGCTTTTGGAGGTCAGTTCCAGGTCACAAGGCAACTAGTAAATCTATGGGAAGGTACTAATTGGTTCCCTGACCTTCTGTAGGATCCGGATGCGAGTTATGATGTGAATGGAAATGACCCGGACCCTATGCCGAGGTACAACCCAAGCAACGAAAACAGGTGAGGTGGTCATGCATCTTTTTTGTACGTCATTGTCAATGTAGTAAAAGTAGGGTCAGGAGAAGAAAATATTGATAAATCTTTACGTAAAATTTAAAAATTTACGTACATGTATGTTAAGTATATAGCACATTTTTGCTATAGCACATATTTGACATTTAACTTTTCAGCGTCAGAAAAATATAGAAGAACATGTACTTGTTTTAGAAGCTATAGACTTTCAGATTCAAGATCTGAAAAGAGGCAGTTAGGTCTGTAATAAGATTTGGCTGACTATCTACATTATTTAGTGTTGTGCACCCAAAATACATATATTTCTGTGGAGCTAATTCATTTGGGAGGGAATGAAGTTAAGGCTTCGTCATGTTTAGTCTGTTTCATTGTTTCCTGCAGACATGGAACCCGCTGTGCTGGGGAGGTGTCTGCCGTTGCCAATAACGATGTCTGTGGGGTCGGCATCGCCTACAACTCCCATATCGGAGGGGTGAGGATGCTGGATGGTGACGTGACTGACGCCGTGGAAGCCAAGTCCATCGGGCTGAGACCACAGCATATAGACGTCTACAGCGCTAGCTGGGGACCGGATGACGACGGACGAACAGTTGATGGTCCTGCATCTTTGGCAAAGAAAGCATTTGAAGACGGTATCAGAGAGGTGTGGAGTTCATTGCTTGTAGATTTCAAGTGTTAGTGTTATGGCAGATTTGAACTATCATTGTTGGAGTACAATATCTTTTCTGTGGCTCAAGTATTCTTAACAGAGAGCCTGTATGTGTTCAAACTTTGTCAATTCCACATGCATTTCAGCCTTTTTTAGTTTGATTTTATTGTATGTTCGTGTAGTTTGGAGCTCAAGTAGTGCCTGCATGGGAAGGCTTTTTTCATACTGTTTGTGTTTGTGTTTTGAAAGTTTTCCTTGTGTTGCACAGGGTCGTGGAGGGAAAGGCTCCATATTTGTCTGGGCGTCTGGGAATGGCGGTCGTGACGAGGACAGCTGTAACTGTGACGGCTACACCAACAGTATCTACACCATGTCAGTCAGCAGTGCCTCCGAGAGAGGAAACATCCCCTGGTACCTGGAGAAGTGCTCCTCCACCCTGGCAACCACCTACAGCAGTGGCTCAGGGGCAGAGAGGCAGATAGTAAGGGTGAACTTGTACTGTAGCGAGATCACCTGGAAGAATTTAACAGGCCACACATACTAGCGTCATTAGATGGGTTGCTGCTTCCACTGACTTGTTAAATTGTTCATTGACTTATTGAATGGCTCTGGGATAAGCCTGGAATCAAGTATCTGAGAATTTACAATTGATCTTAGAAGGTTTTAGAGGAACTTCTCCAATCAGTTGTACCTGTAAATCGTGCAGGGAATGGGGGAGAGAAAAAATCTATGTATGGATATTGGGTAAGGTCAGGGTTTTTCATTGTTTTCTAAGATATGAATTGCAGAATCGAAGCACCTTAGGTTGTCTTTTTTTTTTTAAGAATTGATAATCTTTTCTTTTATTGGAATTATGATAAAATATCTGCCTATCTGTGAAGAGTTTTAAGGTCTACCACAAGATTCTTTTCTCCCAGGTCAGTACAGATCTAAGACATCGCTGCACAGAGTCTCACACAGGGACGTCAGCTTCTGCCCCCCTGGCTGCCGCCATTGTCGCCCTGACACTGGAGGCCAAGTGAGTCTCAACTGTTGTACTGTAGACTCTCATATACAAACTAGCTACTCTTAGGGGAAAGGTCATTGATCTGACAAATAATGGTAAATTCATTTAGTTTCTTGATAGAAGGGGAAAGGATATGTTTACAAAAAGCCTTTCCAATATTGAAAGTTGTATCCACATGTTTCCTGTGTACATTCTTAAGACATTTCTATAGATGCCAGTGTTTTTCATTGTATATCTGTGTTTTATATCATGGCTTGTGTAATATTGATAAAACAAATGTGTCTCGGCAGTCCCAACCTAACCTGGCGTGACTTACAACACATCGTGGTCAGAACTGCCCGGCCAGACAACCTAAATGCTGATGACTTCACAACCAATGCTGCTGGATACAAAGGTAGTGACTTATGTTCACACAAAAGATATATGTATGGCACTGCATAAACTAGAAACTACTAGTATATTTTAAACTCTGAAAATGTTAGCTTTGCTTATCCTCACTTCTGTTGTCATGTTTCTGCAGTGAGCCATGCCTTTGGGTTTGGCCTGATGGATGCAGGGGCCATGGTGAACCTTGCCGAACGATGGCAGAACGTTCCCACACAGAGGGTGTGTTCTTTGTCTGCTATGAACAGACAGACGTAAGTATCAAACTACTTGTGGAAAACAGTCCATATGGGAATACTATTAAACATAGCAGGACATGGCATTGGGAAAAAATCTATAAGCTAGTTCACTGTGTGGTGCATTGTATATTTGTCAAACTTGAAGGCCACCTTAGCCCTGGTCATTCTTCATGACATATTATTCACAATGCATCAAAGATTCAAATGGCATTCATGCACTTTAAACGTTGAATTAGCTCATTGCTCCTATTCTGATTCTTATCTTTGGTACAGATACATTGAATTTCACAAATACACTGTCTATTGAAAAAAAAAACATTTAGCTTGTTTCATACATGTTGAAATTATTGGGATGTGTTTTCCCCAACCCTTCAGTTCCATCCCTGCGTCTAACCGACTGGTCCTCCACAAAACCACTGACGGGTGTAAGGGCACAGATAAGGAGGTGACCCGACTGGAACATGTGCAGGCCAGACTCACCATCACAGCCATGCGCCGCGGAGAACTCCAGATCTACCTGACCTCACCGTCTGGGACCAGGTCAACACTGCTGGATCACAGGTTAGTGCTGTCTGATGCAAGATTGGTTCTCTCAGATTGTGTAGCAATGTAAAGGGAATGGCAGTCAGTTATGGTTATGAAATGAAGGCTACTGATAAAGTCATCTGAGCAAGATTGTTACCTTTGTAGGTTTTGTTTTTGGTGTCCGTGTGTTTGCTTGTGTTTCTGTGGTTATTTTTTTCCACATGCTAGTCACCTCAGGGCCACTGACAGGAAGTTAGGTCAAAGGATCCAGAAAAGGTTATCTTATTCGCTACCTTCAATTTCCTGATATATGAATGTCAATTGCCTTATGGGAACCAGTGGGAAATTCTTGGACAGAATCAGTAGAAAATTCAAAATAATGAATAAAACAACAAATTCACAGAAATTCTGGACATTTCACGGAGGTATGAAATCTTGTGTACAGGTCCCGGGATGACTCCACTAGTGGCTTCAATGGCTGGGAGTTTATGACAACTCACACGTGGGATGAGAACCCTGAGGGAACATGGACACTAGAGATCAACAACATGGACAGGCATGCAGGTAAGCAGCTGTCGAGCCAATACGTCAGTGGAAGAGGACACTGCTGTTTCATGTTTTACTAGATGTGTTCATGTATACTATGAGATATGCTATCCAGTTTTTAGATTTATATTCAAATTGTTAATATAGCATGTTTCATGTGTGTGACATATTTCCTCATTTCTTATCTGTTTTTCCTACCCGTTCAGGCATGTTGAAAGAGTGGACCCTTGTGTTGAGAGGAACATCGGAGAGCCAGGGCAGCCATGGGAACCCACACACACCCCACCCACAGCTCTGTACACAGACAGACAGCAATGGAGTTTGTATAGGTAGGAACTTCACACACACACACACACACAGTGTCCATTTTTTACAGATATGTGTGCTACATGTATTGTTTTTTTCAAAGCTGTCTCCCATGACATGGAAAATGATAGAAGAAATTACACATGATATGTTTTGTTTCCTCTTGCATATTTCTTAGAAGGGACAGGCAAGTGGCCCTTACATGATTGAACTAAGTTGATACTCCAATTTAACATGTGATATAATCGCATGTACTGCTGAAAATAAGATCTTCCTAAGACATTGAAAATGTCACTGGCCTGTCCCTTAGCAGCTCTCAAGTTCAAAGTGTTGTCTTCTTGAAATGTTATTGCCTTTCTTATGAATGTCTGACATACATGTGTGTAGCAGCAAAACTAAGCATTTGAAGAGAGATGAAGTCAGCCATCGCTTTTTAGTGCTCAACTCTAGTTTACAGCTAACACAGATCCAAACATCATCAGTGTGCTGAAGCATTATTAGTTGTGTAGATCCTGCACCACATTGACTGTTCCTGTTTTATCCTATCCTTCCCACATCAGGAAACTGTGACTAGCTAGACTCTTGCAAGTTGTAGTCATTCAATTGAATCTGTGTAGTTTTAAACAATCAATGAAAAGTCCGGAATACATATTTGAGTACTAGTAATATGTGTGTGCAGTTTTGCCTATTTGAAATCAGTGGGGTTTTTTTGTAACGAATAACTTTTTCCAACTTGTAGGTTAGTTTGTCTTCTATCTTCCTGTTAATTGTTTAGTTGTAGATAGGTAAGTAGTGAGGACAAAGTGCATGACATAGTGAATTGGTGGTTGGTGGGATGCATGTTCCGCTGTGAGTCACTAGGGGGCGGGAGTGTCTCTCTGTCAGCTCGGGTGCCCAGGCAGGAAGCCTGGTCTGCTTTTTCACCTGCTCTTCCCTTTGTTCTGCACACCTGGTCATCACCTGTCCATTATTTATCTCATGATGCAAGGTACTTTAGGACTGGTCAAGCAGTACCATTTTGAGCAGTGACACACTTACTGTAGATTTATGGTTACAACATCATGACAGGCATTGTAAACTGTAGTTGTGTAAATGCCCACACATTAATGATAGTGAGAATTACAAAACTTTATCGATTTTTTATATGTAGGAAAGGTGATTTACTCCACTTTGGGATTTAATCATTCATTGAGCAGTTTTCATTTGACTGTCTATGGCGTGTGTCACATCAGATCCCTGTTTAACTAAACATGTATAAAAAATTTTTTTAATCAAAATCAATTAGATTTGATTTTTTGGCGTGTGAAATTTGGCAGAGGAATAGATCTACCGTGTTGGCATGATACAAGATGTGTTTTTGTAACTTACAAATGTACAATGTAAGCCCCCAAATAGACCCTAGACCCCATCTTCCCTGTATCCTTCACCTGTCCTTTAAACACCTTGTCCTGCCAAAGCTTGCTGCAGTAGTTTTCCCAGTGCTGCTGTCAGACTCCTAAAAGTGCAGCTGAACTTACTGCTTTAGGTCGCCAATGAACTTTGCGTTGTCTGTTTCTAAAAGTAAACTCTTGTGAAATCTTGTCTGAAAGCCACAGCTCCGAGGAGTTGTGAGTTTCACATCAGATTTTACATGAACCTCATGTCTCATCTGCTTCATGTTCTCACACATACAGGCGAAATTCTCTGTTTGTTTATCCTAACAACTGGAGCCAGGTAGGGTTTGGTATAGTGAGAGAAACAGTTTTTTTTTTTTGTCACTGTGCTAGACCCCCCTGCCTGTTCCTGCTACATGTATGTTTCCATGTGATTTAGAAGCCTCTGAGCCTAGCCAGACTGTGACTAAAGCCTGGACTGTACCATGTATTGGGCTGGAATTTCTGCATCTTGATGTAGCCTATTCCAGCTGGAGTGCTATCCAGGTTCTTGTCATGGTGTGGATATCTTTTCTAGAGATTTGTAAGATAGAATGTGAGCTAGTGTATGTTAGCAAAGCCTGTGTAAGTGTGAGGAGTTTGGCTGTGCATGTTGATGATGCCTATTTGAACCTGTCTTGTCTCCTGCCCCGACAGCCAACTCTGCCGTCCGCCTCACAGTTTGGTCCCACGGCCCAGGCTGCTGCCTGACGCCCCTAGTAACCCTTATATGCTGCCTCGTGGTGGCTTTACAAGGAGTGGGGCCTTTTTAGTACTCCTGAGACATACGATTCCGACATTCCTGCGGGTAACAGCCATTTTCCTCTTGTACCAATGTTGTTCAGTTTGTTGTTAGTTTGCTGGTTCCTATGTACTTTGTATCATGGGATAGCAGCAGGACATGGACCACCCCCAGCTTCGCACAAACTAACTGCTGTACAAAATGACTAACAAACAGATGTGGTGAACTGTGGTTACTCTGCAAAATGCTCACTGCTGATTGCAAGAAGTGCCCAGGGGTGCAAAGGCTAGATAACAGTCCCTACTTTTTTTGTTAATCTTTTTTTTCCTCCACTCTTTCTATTTCAAAATTCTTGGCGTAAGGGAACCTAACCATTTGCAAGATTTGAAATTGAAACAAATGATTAACCAGAAACTACCAATACATTCCTTGTCAGAGGGCTCAACCCACCAAGTCCCCCCATCCACACCCTTGGCCTCTACAACAATAAAGCAGGAAAGTACGTCCACTGCCACTTCTACAGCTGTTAAAACGGAGCGAAAGTCCACTACTATGAAAACAGAGGCAGTTACTCCGATACCCAGTGCAGCAACTTTGGGTAGGCTGTTTTGCATTGAGGGTGTGGAAGTTAACAAGCTGTCTCTGCCTGTGGCTTTATTTCATGCTCTGTCTGACTGTCTGTCTAAAACGTTATCTGTAAATGTCTGGTGAAGGGAACCTTTTGGGTTAACAGAGCTTGTAAAATGTCTAACCAAACTAAATGTGCCGATACATTCCTTGGCAGAGCGCTCTACCCACCAAGTCCCCACATCCACACCCTCGGCCTCTACCACAATTAAGCAGGAAAGTACGTCCACTGCCACTTCTGCTGCTGTTAAAACGGAGCGGAAATCCACTGCTGTGAAAACAGAGGCAATCCCGACCCCGGGCAAGGCAACGTTGGGTAGGCTGTTCCTTCCTGAGGCTAGGGCTGGAACAAAGTGGCAAGGAGTGCATGTTTGGGGGATAAGGATACAGCATAAATTAGACGCACAAATTAAGATGTTTGCACAGGGTCTGCTGGACGGCACCTCTTACTGGCTGAAGATCAAAGCTGTTGCTTTCTCCTTTTGCGGTGATAAGTTTTGTGGTCTCTACCTCTGTTAACACCCTTAACTGCTCCATGGCCCATGTCTGTAAACTCATCTACTGAAGAAGGCGACATGATGGAGATATAACAAACTGCCTTTGTGGGTTACCCTTCAGTCAGACTTGTTTTGAGTTCTTTTCAGGTTTAGTAGTAGTTATATTTTAATGGGTAGCCACCCCTGAATTCAGAGTACAATACATAGGTAATGTTCCAAAATTTTGAATAATATGGATAAATCTCCTTTTAAGCCATAGATACATGTAAGACATTGTAAAAAAAAATGCCTAAATATCTTGCACGCACACACACACACACACACACACACACACACACACACACACACACACACACACACACACACACACACACACACACACACACACACACACACACACGCTTATTTTAAAGCGACGGACATGCATATGACAGGAAATTGTTAAAATGAAGATGAGAAATGATATAACCTTTTCTGGGACCAATGATCTAATTTTCTGTCAGTTTCCCCATCTTGCATAAGCATGTGGAGATAACTTTAGACTCAAGCAAACACACAAACAACCTCAGTAGGGCCTCTTCGACATTATACTCTACCAGGTACTATACAGTGCCCAGTCTGATTTTCTGAATCTTGATTGTACTCATATGAAATTTTCTTGTACTAGTTATAGACTACTCTGTCACTTGCACTGTGAGAGATAGCAACAGCTTTGAACAATCACTACTCAGTTTATATAACTATACTTGACTATACTGGAAGCTGGTGGTGGTCCATATCTGTCAGTCATTGTCTTGTATTCTTTTCCGCTGTTCACATGAAGCTCATCTGTCCGTACCACCCCTTGAATATGAGTGGTTTTGATCCAAGTTTAGCAAACAGTACAACAGGTAGGTCAGGAGTTTGGATCAATACACTTCAAACCCAGGGGTGGTCAGGCTGATCAGCTAGCTATGATATTGAATATATGCTTATTTGTCTGTCTTTCCATCTTCCCTTGACACTCCCTCCCTAAAGGAAACAGGCAAAAGCATGCATGCGTGTTTGTTTATTTGACTGTACCTTGCCTGCTTTTGCATGCTAAAAAAAGCCAAATGTTTAGAAGCAACTTGCATGCAGCTCACTTAAATATGATAAACTCACTCATGGCACCAGTCTGCAAAAGCACCTGCAGGACCATAATGTATAAGAAGCAAAGTTGTCACCATGTGTATGTGTAGTAATCAACTAACTGACAGTTATTATTATTATTATTGTTATTCTGTGCATATCATGTATAGACTGAAGATATGTATAGACTGAAGGACTTCATGAATTGGAAATGTACAGATTTGGACAGAAACAGAATGAGATGAAAACAGTTGTTGAAAGCCTGCTTGGTGTTTGTAATGTTATATCATACTTAGAGAACATTGTTCTCCATGGGGCCCTTCCTTATTCCATTTTTCCTCGTTTTCATTTTCACCAAAAAATTATAAGATGTTTTTCAACCAGCGGTTTGGTCCCTAATTCGGATCCATCTAAACCACGTGAGTGGCCCTCGAGACCAGACATGGTATAGCAATTTTGTAGCCCATTCTTCCCAAACCTAAAATTCATAAGAAATACCTCTGTGCTTTTTGTCTGTTTTTATTTCTTTTATTTTCAATTTTTTGCCCTGTCCTATTCTCAAAGTCCACCACTCTGCTTTCCTTTAGAAGCAACAAAATCACATTAGCCTTGCCATCCAGGCATTCTGTAGAATTAGAAGACAAACCATTGTGAATGTTGGAAATATCCTTTCATCAATTCCTTTCCTAACCTGCCTGGACTGTGAGTCTGCATTTTTGTAGCTAACTTTTTTTATGTGCAAAATGCCAGTATCAAAACTAGTTTATAACCAGCATGGCTAAGAACAAGATTACAGCTAGAATAGACAATTTCCCATGTTAACATGTGTCCAGCTAACCTTATACTGACCCATTAACCTCAGCCATTGGACAGCTCATTACATACCATTGATAATATCATTCATTCCCTCTGAATTGTGACAAAGTAGTATAAGTAGGCAACATTTGCCATTGTGGTTATGTTTTGTGCTAGTATTTTTATTGTAATGGTATTGGTTAGATAGAAGTATTTATTACAATTTTAGTGATATTCCAAAGCAATTGAAAGTTTGATACATGAAAACATCAGTGGCTCAGTGAACAACAGTTGAATAAGTTGTTGCTACTTCATTTCACTTGTAAGACAAAGCTTGAGCTTTTATGGATAACCTTTGCCCAACAAAACCAGAATAAATCTTGGACTCATAAAATGCTTTCAGATGAAGCCACTTCGAATCACAATAAATAGGCTTATTCCCATGAATTATCAAAGGGGCTGGTTTAACTTTCTGTTTGCTTTTTTCCTCCCAGAATGCAAGGAACCAAACTACCTCTTGGACGACATGTGTGTGAAAACCTGCCCCAATAGGTACTACCCATCAGCCTCCAGCGACCAATCACAGGGAAGGACTTGTGAGTCATGTGACAAGACCTGTCTGACCTGCTCTGGTGCACAGCCCTATCAGTGCCTTACCTGCGGCCCCCTCTCCCACCTGTTTAACAACACCTGTTTCCCCATGAAACAGCTTCCTCTCGACCAAGGGCCTTACCTTTTCTATGTAGCTGCCGTGTTCTTCTGTGTCCTAGCTGTCGTTCTCTTCTTTGTGATCTTCGGTATCCTGCACATGAGGACAAACAATAAGTGGTGCTTCAAAGAGGAAGTCCAGTATGTGGATCTGAACGGCCTCGGTCAGAAAGATCGCAATGGACTGGTCACGGAGGGTGAGATGTTCCTCAGCAGTGATGAAGAAGATCTATACAGTCGAGAGTGAGGGGGTTCAACCCACCCCGCTGTAAAACTGCTGTCAGGAATTTTCAACATGAAGTTATTATGGACACAAGCAGGAAAATGTTATGAAACTACAAACAATGGATCAATCTGTCTGTATTTATAAATGGGTTCCCTTGTATTTTAGAACAACTGATCAAATTATGTATATACAGATATATGTATGGGATCATATTGTTTGGGGGTGGGAATGGAATTGATGCAGCTATGTATGACATAGAAGAACAAGAACCATATTTTCTGTCCTGAACTGTGACTGTGCCTTTATTTCTATACATTTCATTGATTGAAAATCAGCTTACATAATTCTTTTGCAATGTCAGGCCATATTCTACTCTTACATGTACGAAGACAAAAGGAAAGTGTCCTTGTTTCGTTTTAGCCTACTGAACAAAGTTACCTGGAAAATCATAGAAATGTCGTGCAATATCATCATAGTCATTGTGTAAGGAAGGAAAACAATAAGAGAATTAAGCAGAATGTGACCAATGAAATTGGCGGAGGGGACAAATGGCATGTCCAAATTGTGCAGCTCAACTTCATTTGTTCAGCACAATCAGATTGTAATGATCCCTCTAACCTCAACTTCTGTAATACAAGATGATAGTATGGATATGTACGATAATCTGGTTTACGGTATAAACTAAGCATACATGAGTCGATGTATTGTGGGTAATATGACAACGCTGAAGGCCCCAGAGACAAACAGAACATGTCTGAACATGTATCAATTATGATTCAGACAAGATCTGTTTACAAGTCAGGGGCCTACACCTTTTATCTCGTGCATGCACAGTCCAAGCCATGAACAGTCTGGTTCTGCCAGACTCAGTTCCCCTTACCTTACATTAGGACATAGATGGGTTTCCACAGTTGTTGGTGTTGTTGTGAAGGGAGTCTATAATAGCAGAAGTCCTTGTGACCAAATACCTTCAGAGAAGGTCAACAGTAAGACAAGTTGAGGTAGAAATTCAGGTGCTTGTTACTGGATTCATGATGAGTATGTTAAGCAATGGAGGTGGTGGCTGGTACCTATATGAGGTAGATTAATAATATATCAGGTTGTTAGTGATACATGTTTTGTGTAGGAAATTGTTTGTCACGATGTTTAAGGTCTTGTATTTCCTAATGCATGATTACGAAGATTTCAAACATCTATGTCAATAACATTTTTGGCCCTTTTCCTTTGTAAGATTGTCAAAAATGATAAATCCAAAGATGTGAGATTATTAGTATATGTTGTTTATCATGGTGGAAAATTGTGAGAGAAAGGAGAGTTATTATATAGATGGAGTGGTAGATCTGTAGACATATATTGTACAGGTACAACAAAAAGACATAGCTGTGCCAGTATAGGAGGGATTCTGTGCCACTGCAGCTGTAGATAGCAAAAGGAATGGAGGAAATTCCATTTTGTACCAAAGAATTGGATTATTTTTGATAAAAGATGTCCACTCCATGGTGCAGTCTTTGAGCTGTGAGTTCTGTACTGTTACAGTAGCTTGTGTGGGTGGATATGCTTGTAAATATACAGGACTAATAAATCACTGAGTTGTAGTAGAGCATGTCTCCTTTTACACAGGACTGGATGTTCATTCGAAGGGAGTGAATCGCTGACGAGGTTTGACATATTTTTATTTCAGAGCACTGACAGGGCAAACTTTAACCTTCTCCCAGCTGCTTAACTCCATTGTCAATCAAGAATTGGTAGCCAGATGGCTTCTTCAGTATGCTAGAAACAGGTTTGTGACCACATGGTTAAGCCTCTGAATCCAGTTTTCCAGGCCAATGTGATACTTGAGAGTTCAGCCAAAACAGAATTACACATCTCTCAAAGGCCCCCTTTCCACTAGTCTGAGTGACCATACAGTGACCAAAATTGTGAGCCTTGATTTCATAATTGGAATACAGTATACCTGAATGCAATATGTAAATGTGTACAAAAGACTCAACCTGTTCTTTTGTGAAATTCATTGGGCGATCACTGAAATACTAGTATTTGGTAGCTTAAGGTTGCTGACTAGAAAGGAGATGTAACAGGACACGGATTGGAATATGCTTTGTTGCACTGCATTTTGTAGTGGACAGACACACAGTTCAGATCAGCTCTACTCGCCCATTTGTTCATTCTCTATGGTGTAAAATCAGATGCTGTAAAATCAGCTGTGGTGGGAAATGAGGTGTAAAAATATTATATTTCCCATAGAAAGTAGTGCATGTATACGTTTGATTTTTACCATTCAAAATGAAAGTTTAATTAATTGTGAGAGTGGCATTGTTCCATGTTGTGAACGAATATACTAGGGATAAAAGATAATGCTGACAATTTGTCATGGCTTAATAACAATTTTTCTTTTAAAAGGGAGATATAAAATTCCAGGCAGTGTTGCCTGCTTGTATCACCTGTTTACTTTAGACTTGTGATTTTGTTTTAATTTTATTTCATCTGTTGCTTCTGTCTTGCCATTATACTATAGATTCCCCATGCTAACCAAGGTTTAACTATACAGTGCTTCATGGTGATTTTCATTATTATTGTTAATTTGGGATAAATATGCAAGTAACTGTCACTGTGATGTTTCATTTTATTATTTGCCTGAAATGATAGATTTTGTCTTGAAGTTGTCAGGGAGTTATAAGAAGTGAATTATCTGTGTGTCAACAAAATCATGGATATGTCATTTTAACTATGCATGTTGTACACATCTGTTACGACCCCCTTGTCACATTGTATGAGAGGTTATATAATGGTTTATATTTGATCATACACAAGGCCATATCATATGTAGTTTAATTATTCTCAAGCTGAATGTTTCATTTTATTTCTTGTGTACATTGCAGGCATTCTGTTGGCAATAAAGGATTCTTTCTATTCCTGAGATATTTTTTCTTTGATTATCTCATTGAGAGAACCCCGTAGAGGCCATTGCTATAATGCATTTTGCACTTACAATGTAGTTTGAACATGGCATAATTAGACACCTTTCAAGATTTACAGTAACAGTAAAAAACAACGGGATGGAGTATTCTTTCAGCAACAAATGGATTCAATCTGTGAAGTTGATTTCTTTTTTTTAATGTCTTTGTATCTTTAAAAAAAACCAAGCTGATGAGCCATTGGGGTTTTTCAGAAGACTAGCAGAGAGGGATCTAGTAACCACTTAGTAGGCAAAAACACAAAGATTAAAAATGAAAATTTATTTAGAATATCACTCTTAACCATACCACGATACATACATTGTAGCTGATGAATAATATATATATGATATATAATTAAGAAAATGCTGGTGGTTGCATTGAAACTGTATTGCATTTGAACATGCATATACTTAGAAGTGCATTCAACTTAATGGTAATGTAATCCATGTGAAAGGTTTGCATTGGTTTGCTTGGACCCTGTTATAAATGGCAGAACAAAGAGCTAGAAGGCAATGTCTATATATAAATTTGTCTACCTTTCTAACAAATTGAATAGTTAATGTGAAGCCCGGAAATGTTGCATTGATACAGACATAAGTATATACAAGTTCCTGACACCCAGCGCTATTCACACAACTTCCCCGGCTTGCTACAGATACTAAAATATTCCATCAAGACATCCTTGTAACCGTAACCCTGAGAAGTTCATTGATACAATCATTACCTTTTCTGGCCCTGCACACACCAGCCTTGTCCAATCTACCAGCCAGACCAAGGTGCTCCCTGAGATTGGAGCTGGCTTATCACTCCAATGTGCCCTAACAAACCCACTTCTGTGGACATGGCCTTCCATAGTACTGTTGTCTTTGGCGTGGCTGTCTCAAATGAAAATATTGCTTCACACTACTAGTATTTACAAGACGCAAACCCTGCGTTTACAATAACACTGTCTTACTACAGTACTTCAAGCTTTGAACAAAATGAAGTAATACTACATGTACTACAACGTTAACGCGGGAAAAACTAAGCATCGTGATACTGAACATTAAAGTGGATTAAGAGGCCATGCTTGATGGGGTTTGGTGCAAACTATGAAAGCCCCAGACAAAAATTATGTATGTTTGAAATACGAGTTACATATCAGTGTGTATGATACAAAATTCCTTGTTACCACGATCTTATGTTTACCAGTCGTGTTCATGTATACCTTCACAAGTGTCCGTCACCGGTATTGGAAAGCATATTATACTAGCTTAAAGTTTGATTAGGAAACCTAAACTTTATAATGTTTGCTATTGTTGTTGTTGTTGTTGTTGTTGCTGCTGCTCTACAGGCACATGTACATGTTGTACATGAACATGGCCATGCTGGGGTACATGGACAGCATGTAACCGAAGCCACGGTTGGACCGCTGGTACACATACGTCACCCAGAACAGAATCCTGTGGGACAGACAGACAAAACTCGTCATGACTTACGAATTGTGACGGCATCCAGTTCACACAAAAGACGGAAATCAGTTTTGCCTTGTGTTGGTAGCCCAAATCATTTTTACGGTGAAATAAAGATCTAGGTGTTGACTCACCTTCCCAGGAGGAAGAGCGCCACCACGGCGGGGATGACGGGAAGGTACTGGTCGGACAGGGTTGCTGCCATGGGAACCAGGTTGACGCCCACCAGGATGTACTGCTCCACCGTGTTGCCTAGGTAACGCCTGTGGACCTGCACGTAGTGCTCGTGGCCGGCCAGTGGGTCCAGGGCTGGCGTCATGATGCGCTTGTAGGTACAGAAGATCACGCCTGTAGGGTCATGAGGGTAGGGAAGGTAAAAATGGAACGCCGTGGCTATATACACTCCCGGTGTGTATATAAAAGACAAATGGATTTTATATACACTCCGAAATACTAGCCTCCTTGGTAGGCCCAAAACTTGGGTTTTTGTGAGTGTTTGAGGATTCAGGGGCACCAAGTTTAAACCTCGGTCTTCAAGTTTATCTTATTGGATGATGAAAATCAGAAAACAACACGGAAATCTCCACCGAAGTTCGGTCGAGCGGACCGCCCCGCCCCGCTTGCGCGGGGCCCGGACCTCCGCTCCCG
>NW_017803865.1:6857-22762 GCF_001625305.1 Branchiostoma belcheri | reverse complement strand
GGCGTCCTCGCTACCTGGTTGATCCTGCCAGTAGTCATAGGCTTGTCTCAAAGTTTAAGCCATGCACGTACAAGTTTAAACTGTCTCAGTGAAACTGCGAATGGCTCATTAAATCAGTTATGGTTCCTTTGATCGTCACATCCTACATGGATAACTGTGGTAATTCTAGAGCTAATACATGCGGAAGAAGCGCCGACCTCACGGTCTGGCGTGCATTTATCAGACCAAGACCAACCCGGGGTTCGCCCCGGTCCCTTTGGTGACTCCGGATAACACAGCCGATCGCGCGGTCTTCGCACCGGCGACAGATCATTCGAATGCCCTATCAACTTTCCGGGAGTGTATATAAAAGACAAATAGATCTTATATACACACCGGGAGTGTATATAAAAGACAAATAGATTTTATATACACTCCCGGAGTGTATATAAAAGACAAATAGATTTTATATACACTCCCGGAGTGTATATAAAAGACAAATAGATTTTATATACACTCCCGGAGTGTATATAAAAGACAAATAGATTTTATATACACTCCCGGAGTGTATATAAAAGACAAATAGATTTTATATACACTCCGGGAGTGTATATAGCCACGTTCATGTGGAACAGTGTCAGGTCTCCGTCAGAACGCGAAGACATGAGATCCGTCAGAACGCGAAGACATTACTAAGTCGCAAAGTGTATATTTAACCTATATCTACTTAATCTATTACAACATGTTCTTGACCTTTTGGGGTGGGTGGGGGTATGAAAGTTTCAGTTTGAGAAGTCTTTTAACAACTTAATGAGCCTTACCTGCAAGCAAAGGCATGGTGCACACAGCCAGGCAACGGGCGCTGTAGATCATCCTAGCGGTCATGTCGGGTAGTGCAGGAGTGGTCCACGGCACCCAGGACGACTTGCTGAGGGAGGCCTTCACCACCATCCCCACCAACCAGCCGGACAGAACCAGCGTCACGGTCATCTTCTTCAGCGGCGGCTGGTGAGAGATGAGCGACACCCGCCGCTGTTGGAAGGACGAGTCGTACAGCTTGGCGGCCAGTGCCGCCCCGCCGGTCTGTGCGCCGAAGTCCACGCTGGCCCGGGGCCTGGCGTGTAGAGTCATCGCCTCCGCATTCTCCTCCATGGCTGTACCGGCGCCCTCAGCTAGCAGAACCATTTTCAACTGGAAACAGAAGGACAAAGTTTCAGCCAGATGCTCTCGCTGGCATATACAATGTTTTCCAATCAAAAGTCACCCCTTGGTCTTACCCAGACATCTACCCTGAGGCATGAGTGCATTGCCCGAGGACACCATTCCTCAAGTTGTCTCTGTCCCTGCCAAGCAAATGTCTCATACAAGATAAGTTTTGACTGGGTTTTCGGTGCCAAAAACTAAGGACCAAGAACAGGACAACAAGTCGCCGCTAGGAGTCGCTGCGAGCGGCCCGGCGGCCACCTGTTTTACCCTCGCCAAGGTCAGCCGGCTCATCTGCGAACAAAGCTGGAGACGTGCCAGAATATGACGGGATATACCATGTAGTAAACAAATGGTTCGCGACAACTGGTCGTGCGCGCGTTGGTTGTACACAGTGCATTGCTTTCCTCTGAGCATACAAAACTGGGAGCGGCGAGTTTCCGCCTTCTCGTGGCAAACGGGCGGTTGAGAACACGTCGTGCGCCGGCTGATCGCGACCGTCGTAAAAATAAAGGGTCGTCAACAAGCCTAACAGTGGGTAAGGGCTAACAGGTCACTTTCTACAACCAATGTTGCCAAATCTCTGGCCTCCTTAACACATGCATGTCTCGCACTCAGTGGTGAGTAGTGATTATCTATTTTATCATTCATACGGAGTGGAGTTAATCTAGATCGACGAAACGTCCAGTAGCACGGAGCCTTGTAGGGCGGACTTTTTGTTCCAATCTTGTCGAACAATTTGAGGTCGACCGGGGCACAGAATAACTGATCTGGAAACATGAGAGCAAGGCTTATTTTTCAACCAGCGTGACAAAAAAGTAGATCTGACAATTATATGCTATGAATAAAAAAGGCTTAATGTTGGAAAATAAAGACAGGAAACGTTTAAAAGTGTTGATTCATTCAATGAGGTATAGAAGCAATTAGTAGGCTAGGTCTTTTCTTTCGAGCGACGCACAAACAACAACAACAACAACAAAATAGACTAGAGGCCATCAAACAAAACTCTGGTCAAAAATTGAATGCGTTGTATTGATTCAGCACCCCAAAGAAAGCAGATCGCAACAGAAACGAAAATAATTGAATAAATCGAAAAGAAATGAAAGAAATTGCAAGTTGTAGCGTCGGGATGAAAGTCGTGCCCCTTTTCTGAGGACTTGGAAAATCTGCCCGAAAAGTTGGTCCATGCGAGACGTGCCACGTTCCTGTCAATCACACACTGGGGAAGAAGGTTCGTGGGAATTCTTTTGCGCAGGCGCAGACCGACTGTTCCCCGCACGTCCTGTTGGCCCAAGTTTTGTTCCTTCTTTCCAAATTTAGAACCACGAAGCCCCAGGTGAGTTGGTGCCACGCCCCTTAATGACATACTGTACCTTCCGGGGCCTGGGTCTTTTGTTTACAGATTGCTGCTTACCGTCACGTACCGCCATACAACACCACAACATGATGTATAGTTAACTCAAACTTACTGCAAACTCAAAGTACAGCGTGCTTTGGCACATCCCTTCCCCCGCTGTTTCTATGTGTGGGCGCCCAACGCGTTTCACCTGCGGGCTTCTTTTAGCACTTCCAAAAAACTCCCACATATACCATGATTGCGATCGCTTCCCCCTGTAGCTTCCGCGACCAAAACGTTACTCCATGCGGACCAGCCGCTCTCTAGAAGTCCGCAAACATACCGCGATAGCGAGTGTCCCTGTATCTCCGTTTCAGGAATAGTTTTCCAGGAAGTTCGCTACGCAATATCCGCTCTACTTCTGGTGTTAGCCAGGCAACACAGCGCGGTGAGAGCTGGTCCGCAGCAGAACGTGTCTGAACAACGTTTCCCGTCAACGATTAGAGCTCCATATTTCTCAAGACCCAATGCGAGATCCGAACATTGCATCTTCAATCTGTAGCTTATCTTGCTGGATATATCAACTAACCACAAATAACGAGCTTAAAAACTTACAAAGTAATGTGTTTAGTTCCCGATTCCTCGGTGTCCAATTTGTCCCACAAATTGATTATCAAGGAGAGGAGTGTGTTCGAAATACTGTACTACTGCGCGTAAGGTTTAAACAGTCACCGAAAATACATGCCATGCATACACATATACAGCATTTGCACGGTCGTTCTACCGTAGACATGCTCTTAGTCTAGCCTCCTTTACGTAGCCACAGTTTTCCTCTGTAAATACGCGCAAATAACTCGATATGCACAATTTGTATATACAAGTCGTAACGTCAGGGATAGGGAGACACCGAGCATGACATGTGAAAAATGAGTCAAATTTCCGGCAGCACTTTCTGCTAATAAGGGGAGGTGTGTTTCTCCGCCCAACGACTTTCCCAAAAACTCGCCACCGTAGCTTGACCGTCTAATACGTATTCTTGTTTTAGAATCGATTCCTGTAATATAGCTTGATAAAGCATGTCTTGAAAATGGCTCATTCTTGTCAACAATAACCCCGGTGCATACTCTACAGCTCGCGGTGTGATCGTTGTACCTGTACACACCTTATTTTGCCTGGGGAAAGCCGACCACAGACAACACAAAAATGTGATCGTTTGAGTGGGTACAAAAAAACTTTCCCGTCCTTTTTCTCTGGGTCAGTTTTTTCTGACATGCTTACCCAGTGAACTTGATATCTCCAGAACTCGAAACATAGTCTTACATTCAGAACTCGCCATAGATTTAGGGTTCCTTCGTGTATAAAAAAATTCAGTGAAACGTTACATTGTGAACATAAAATGGTTAAAACTCACCAAGTATTGCAGGTTGCCCCAGAAGAACGGTTTGGGTGCGCGGGAGATCTGTTCTGTCCACTCGGTCAGACGTTCACAAGTTTGTAACGAAGTGTGGGGGATTTCAACCCTCGCAAAACGCATATATACCGATAGTCACGTGACTCAGCGCACCCCACGACCAAATGCTTGGAGGGAACCAGTAGACCACGCCCCTTATTTTGAATGAAAAATACCTGTAAGAAGCGATTTCACTGAAGCGACGCTTTCTCTTGTATATCAATCTTATTATCTTCTTAATACTCCAGAAACAAAGAAAATCGTTATTTTTGCATATTTTACCTGTCCAAACCGTATATATGTATTATCCGACAGAAACTCCGGACTGACAGGTGCCCTCCGCTGACCAGTCACACCGTCAGTCCACCACAGGCTGCGACCGCTGAGCGACTGAATATTTGACACATCACTCAATAATTAACGACTTTCACAGACGAAGAACACTTTTTCTGACGTTTTTCTGCCTTCTCAATCGAATAGTCATACTCTTATATTCTTACAATATACATAATAATCTAATCATGAAATCAAGAGTTGCACAAATCCAATTTTGGTCGCTGAGCGATCCCTCGGCGATCGCCGTCCAGTGGAGAGGAGACCTGGCATGGTGGGGCGCATCTAGACCATGGGAAGGAAATAGGCCAGTCGGAGACCTCGTGACCTGGTGTTTTGTATGTCCAATTGTCCGATGTTGTCCGGTGAGAGGAAATGCTTGAGCGGAGCACAGACCGCGTGTGTGTCCATGTGAGTCAGCCACTGACCATGAGGCGTGGATTGAACGGGGCCAAGGACGTATCTTTCACGTACTCGAATGTGGCATGCGGCATGGTCAGCAATGTAGGCAGTGTCCACAGACTTGTTTTGCACTCTTACATGTACATGTTGAGTGTCATGACACCCCCACCCCCTCCATCGCACTTACGATCACTTGTATTGACTGAGGCTAAATCTTTAAGGCACAACCGTACACGAAATGGCACATGTTATCCCGCATGACCAGCAATGCGGGTAGTGTTGAACTACTCAGTTTACGATGTTAGTAATACGGTTTACGTGTAAATCACACCCTTGTCTTTTACGTCAGTGTAGAAGTAGTAATACATCGTAGAATGTTGGAAAGGAAGCGACGCGTAATACAAATCTCACGCATGGGCAGCTCTGATTGATCAAACACAAAACAACCCTTTAAAAACACACTTGCCGAAATATCAACAAGGCTATAAAATCCCTGTGGACTGTACGAAGGCGCCTCGCAAAGACCCTGCTGCAAGGACAATCACCTGTGAATGACCGCGCCAAGGTTCTCTCTCTGCACATCAGAACCTTGATCTTCGCTTAGTCACAAAAACGACCTTTCCCATGGAAATTCTTGCTAAAGTGACAACCGCATTAGACAGTCCACAGATTTCTGTGTCTTCAAGTCTACCACGGAGCGCTATCTTCCTGATCAAATCTACCTGTAGAGTGAAATACAAGGGTCCTTAACTGCCCTAACCTCGCTAATGATGATGTTTGTGAGCAGGTTGCCAGGAGATAAACAAGTCGACCTGTCAGGTTGATTGACACTTTCGTTGTGCGACTTGTGCGGCTGCGGGTTTCACACGGTCCCAGGTTGGGTTTTGTTGTGCCATTTCCCGATGAACTCACCAAATTGTTTTCTATGATATTTTTTCTATCAGAACGGTAAATGTATACAAAAAAAGGTCACCTCGCCAGAAACGCACCCAAAAATTCCAAGAACGAGATATTCAATGTAGAACACATTGCACATGAGATTTAATAATATATCTGCAGGTACTACTCGCGGCAATCTCCATTCATCGAGAATTAGGTTGTTTAAAGGTCAGTGACTAGACAGGTACCTGGCACCTGTGAATGACGTCATACAAGACGATTATAACCCTGGGAACTTGACTGTCTTTGAGAAGACACTGCGAGAAGCCTGTCAGGCTTACGATATCGCTTTAGATTGCATACATTGTAGAAACAGTAACTAGTCTCTTCCACTGAAAAGACACTAACGTTACAGTACAATGTTAAACGGCACTAAGTTTAGTTACTGGACTTGCGCGCACCGCGTCACTCAGGATCAAGTCGTAGGATAATAATTCCTTTTCAGTTGATTTTGTCATGTGTCCTGAAAAATTCTGGGGTCGTTGTATCTTATACACACGAAAACACACACACACACACGCACACACACACACACACACACACACACACACACACACACACACAAACTCACGCACACATGGACACTAACACACACGCACGCGCGTGCACACACAAACGTACACAACATACATACACATGCACGTACACACATACACACACACACATGCACGTACGCACGCACACACACACACACACACACACACACACATGCACGTGTGCACGCACACACGCACACACATGCACGTACGTACGCACACACTGTACAGTAATGCGAAAACTGGCCATTTTCGCAACATGTCGGAGTTATCTGTGACAGGAAACGTTTTGAACAAAACGTTGAATGAATTCTGTATAAGGTCGGTGTGCCGGAAAGCCAACGTTCGTCGTTCATCCGCTCGTGTTTACTTGTTTGTTTGTGTATTTTACAAATACTTTCCACGAGGCAAAAAGTCCCCGACACCTGCAGAATGGCCTATGTATGCATGGTCTATTTTTGGGTTGATGTACACACCCATATTTGTTGTTTCTCGCCTAAATATGCGGTTCCTTAGACTATGCCGAATGAGAAGCACGTGAGATATTTGTTGACAAAAGTTAGTAGTACGTGCAGTGTCCGAGAGAGAACCCGTACCCAGCTCACGGAGCCCGCGGCCACAATCAACGTCTACGCCGCTGCACCCTGGGTATGCGCCACCGACAAAATGCGCATGCTCCAGGTATTGTCTAAGATACATGCGGCTTTGCCGGTCCCTTTAGGTTCACTGGACTTCTTTGTCGTTTCTTTTGTTTGAGAATTTTCCGCGCCGTCACCGCAGGCAATCGGATGAGTGATTGATACACGTACACACTCAGCGCGGCGGAGGACTTACCGTCTGATCAAGTGGTGTAGTGTTGTGACCATAACCCCTGACCTTGCCTTGTCTCTACTGGCATGACACTGGTGTCCTGGCATAACCCATCGATCATCCGCCGTGCAATCATCACTCAGTACGTGGAACGTCTTCTGTTGTAACTTTCAGTAGAATTTGTAAAGTACACCTGACTATGTAATGATTCAGTGTGTCATACCTTGTGTGTGTTGGCGTGAGACAGAGTTAATCATATTGCTATTTCATATACTAGTAGTTAATATGAAATCTGCTCACAGATAAAGTTACAGTTCTGGGAAACAGAATCGCTTACTCCCTATACGTATATCGGCCTCAGTTTAGAATCTAGCGAAACATTAGTAAAAAAAACGCGCTTTTAGATCTACTTCCTGGCTCCTAGATTTTTTTTCACAGTCATCAACATACAACCTCGACCTTAAAATAAACAACAGAGCCAGCTGATTTTTGCCGAAGTGGAATGACCGAACTGGAACTGTGTTCTGCATTGACGAGAGAGTGTAAACATGAGCTAAGTTTCGATCTGGTTGCTGGCTTGTTTTTTTTTCCACAATTTATCATCAGATCAAAACGCAACGTGTCTGCTTTTGGCCACAGTGATACCTGTGTATGTAACGACCTTGACCGAACTGGAATCCGTGTTCTATATTGACGAGAAAGTCCGTCAGGTCACTACCGACCGGCCCGTCGTTCTGCATTACGCAACGTGTTGAACATTTCTTCAGCATGCCATACTGACGTAATGGGATCATTAGCAGCCGAATGGAGCCGTTATAGCCGAAGAGATTGATCTTTGAAATCATTTTTTTTCAATATATTTTCTGATTCCTATATCGTCTTTTAAATAAAAGATATGCATTGATATGATATGATATTTCCTACGGACTTCATACACGCACTCAAACGCACTAACACAAACACAGACAAACAAACAGTCACACAAATTGTCACAAACAGCACTGTCTCACAATGTTATGCCAAACATCCGTACATTGAGAGTGCACAGTGCTAACATTGTGCAGCTGCAAACATGTACTACTCATTTACCAAAATACGAATGTTGACAACTTGTTATGGTGGGCAACTGTCAGCACATTCTCACTTGTGAGATCAGGGAACATTGATGTTAGCCAGACAGGCCAGTTTTCTGCTTAGTTCCCAAAGTTAGACCAATTACGAATAACACGCAGACAAAGAAAAGTACATATTGATAGTGTTGACATGTTTGAAGTGCAACACTTTTCTTTCTCGCTAAAATACGTTAAACTGTAGAATTCTGAATGTGAGTTGTATCACGAAGAAACTACTTATTCGACATTTATCGCATGATGGACGTTCACTTTCAGGCTCCATCAACTCAATCTCCTGCAGTTACAGAACAAGCTGCCTAAACTAACGTGACTTCTTCCCGAGCACAAGAGCTACCTACCATCTAAAATTCAGGACTCTAGCATGTCCAGCAGTCGCGAGATATCAAAACCGGAAGTTCCGCTGCAGTACCATAATGAGCCACCAGGGGGGGGGGCAAAATTTCATAATTTATAGGTCTCATCAAGACCTACCCACCTACCAAGTTTCATGACAATCCATCGAAACCTTCTTGAGTTATCGTGCTTAACTACATATTAGGTACATGTACATACATACATACATACATACATACATACACACACGCACAGGCTATGGAATACATAACCTTCATGGCGAAGGTAATAAGGCCTCCCGAACTCTAGCCGAACTCTCCCCAATCATGGTTAGGAGTAGGTCGGGAGCAATACCTTCTGGGTCGAATGTTTCAAAATGTTTAAGACATTCGGGTGTGGACGAAAGGTTCGGTCATGGTTGGCTGGTGTTCAAGAGTAGGTTGGGGCGTGGTTGGCAGTGAACTTTGACACAAATTCGATTCGATTCGTATTAAAGGTAGGCGTGGCCTAAATCTGGTCAGACTGCTCCCGAGCTTCAGCCAACCTGTCCGTGACATCCTTGGTCGGTCGATGTTCGGGGGAAGGTTCTGAATGTGTGACAGTGGCTTTAGACACATCGCTACAAATGGATTGAGGTGAAGAAAAGGCTCGCCTCCAAATATAGCACTTCTCTCGACCTTCGTTTGACTTTCAATGTTGCAGACTTGTCCCCTGGGCTGCCCTATTCTCCTTAATCAGCACCGATACCACAGAACAGCGGGAAGGGGTCCAACTCTGCATCCGCGCTGCCAACAGTCGTCTGCAACCGTCACTTACATAACATTCGGGGCACGTGGAGCGGACTGGATGGGGAAAATGCCGAGGCCATTATCGAAGGACGCATTTTCGTTTTGGAATCTTCACCCACGTACTATTCTCACTCAAAACAGTAGTAAAGTGCGGCTCAACTGTCTTATGACAACTGAATACCTGTGAATCACTGCGGATAATGTAGACGGGGGTGGAGGGTGCCTTACAAGAAGATTGAAGATCAATAGAGTAAAGAAACATGAAACGTATCTATTTGTTTTTCTTGTTTGTTTGTTTCTTTGTTTGATTGATTGATTGATTGATTGATTGATCATTTTATTCAACCGGGCCTTATTTCTTATATATTAGTAGTTTAGGCTGAGACAGGGATGAGGAAGGGGTCTTTGATACCCATCATCTTCAGCGAGGCCTGCAACACTTGACGACTCAGGAATCATCCAGGTAGGACCAGTACAGGACCAGTTTCTGTAGCCTGGATGCCAGCCTGAGGAAGAAGAAGAATAGGAGTCCCCACCCGGCTGGCAGCGCTCCTCCAGCCCGTCATGTGGTGTGTACCTGTCCCCACATGTAGTCGGGTTGTTTGTTTGATCTAAACGCTCACATGTCAACACCGCGCAGACGTGACTGGACAGTCGCCAAGCGCGCCTGCAGCACCAGTTATATCACAGGTCGTTAATCCTCTTGCCTCGACAAATGTAAGACCGTCTATATATAGCGCGGTGGTAACGCACAGGTCCTGTGGTCTGTTGTGATGACATGACGGATGGATCCGGAGGGTGGCAGAGGCCGCTGGCATGAGATCGCCCCTCTATAAAAGCTGTTTCCCCTTAAAATTGCCAGTTCCCACGTCCACAGTCTGTTCAGTCTTTGGGCTTTGTTCAGTCTTGTGGATTCTCCGAAGTCCTGTATTCACCCGGGTGTAATGGGCAGTAATGGATGTTTGGCACGTAGTCACATATGTTAGGAAAAGTGACTTCACATTACATTCAACAATTCTACTCTATACTCACTAATACTGCTTTTAAGCTTACTGGCTATAGTAGAAGATGTTATGTTTCGGTAGAAGTGTGCATTGGTTTGCTGTGCTGCATATGCAAAGAAACTTAATCAATGCATTCTTGTAATTTTATCATATGTATATAAGCTTCGCCCTTGGAAGATTAAGTGGTTAGATTTTGGACCCATATCGGATTCCTTTGAAGCTACTGTGTCACGTTTTTTTTCGTGCGAACAAAATTAAATCGCTTGTAAATGACACGTATCAAACACTCTAACTGCTACAGTGGGTGGGAGTAGGTAGTTATTAACTTAACGCAGTGTGACGCCATTCTAATTACCAAGCCCATTCAGCAGCATGACATAACAGCGGAGGTATCAGCCTGTCCAGTGATGTGATTTACAACGCGATCGTGTGCAGAAGGACGGTAGATCATCACAACCACATTCTCAGTTTTACGTCTACAGTATATGGTAACAACAGGTAGACACGATGTGCCTAAAACGAGTCCCACTGGGCAAAATCCCACTTCAGTATGCTTCAGGAACACCCATAGTATCCCCATCACTATCATTATGAACCAATGCTCGGTGATGGAGAGAACAGATCAGTCCGAGTCGAACCTACTTCTTCATTACAGCATTTACAGGACTGTGCGACAGGCGATTATTCTTGCGTAAACACGTATGTGAATGCATAAATAATTCCGAACGTTTCGATGACCGTCTGCCATCTTCATCAGGGCTAGAATGACTCGTTCGCTGTGCACTGAAGCTATGTATGTGTGTTACTGGTTCACTGTGCACTGGTTCACTGTGCACTGAAGCCGCTAACAATGAGGTCCCACACTAGTAATTGTAACATAGATATATTGTTACAACAAAAATATAGTGAGATATGCAGTTCCAAATAATGTAAAGTATTGTTATATAATATGACTATGTATGTGTGTATTGAGCTAAGTATTTCAACGTTCAAGTTGCCTGAAGGCATCGCGTTCGGTAGAAAGATGGCGACGCCTTTTCTTAATATCTTATAGTGCAGAGTCTGCTCAAAAGTTCGACTTAGATGAGAGTTCAACGCCCTAGAAGCCTTGAACTTGCATGAACTTGAACTTGGACGATGTATGACCTGACGGGGGTCAAGAGCAGGGTTCGCCGGGGGGACCGACTATTCGGAATGCCGCCACATTTGGAAAGGTACCAGACCCGCGAACACGAAACTCCGGCGGCCACGTGGAAAAACAACGTACGTGATCTTTCAAAGCTTAAAAGCACCCTATGGATGAAACGTAAACCATAACATGAATTATGTTTCATAACCTATCAGTCTAAGCGCACTGATTGTCCCCCTGGGACTGCCTTTAAAATCGGAGAGAGTAGACATAACTTCACTGATTCTGGAAGTTCATGACCTTCCAGCCGATACAATTATGTAAGGCGCGTGCTGCCAGCTAGCATCTGCTACAATGAACTCACAGATTTTTGGAGTACAAAAAAAGAGGTCTTTGATTCGTTCTGGACGTGTTCCAAGTCACCACAGAGGGACCGCGCGGTCAGTTCAAAAAGAATACAGATGTGCTCAGTTCTCGTCAATGAAGTACATGTACCTTCTACATCTACCTCAGTTCTCTAACATCGGTAGGGGAGTACCGGCGTTTGATAATGATAGGTTGGTCTCAAGCTGACCAAAAAGACGGCGGTGATGCGGACATTCATTGAAAATGGGCGAACATGTAATGTGTTTGCGAAATAAACCTGAACAAGTGCACACTATACGACGTTCTTAAAAGTCTTCCATAGAGTTGTCTTGACTCATGACGTCTGTCTGTCAAGTCTTCAGACCGAAGATCGTTCTGAGGCCTCCTTTCCACGAGATGGCGATCATTGATGATGATGTTTTGCTCTCGAGTCATTTTATTGCTAGTCTGTAGTTATTTTTACCATACTCACTCCCTCCCCCAATTCCCCCGTTCAGTAGTCACCAGGAGATCGCTGAGCCACTGTACAGCGACCATATGCATGTTTGTGTGACCTTTGATTTCATAATTAAAACATGATGCGAGATGTAAAAGTATAATCTTAAACACAACACCGTGAAACAAAACACACAATGTGTAGAAAAGTAGTTCTTTACTGATGAAGTTCGTTGAGCGATCTGGTAAATCTTTGGTTGCTCAGTGGTTACAGCCAACAGTTGTTAGATATCCAACTACAGAAACTGTTGCAGACAGAATTGTCAGACTTGAAACGCCCTGTTTACACATTGTGGGGAAGGTCGCTGATAAAGGAGAGGAGAGGCCATGACCAGAGGGGCAAAAATTCAGCAATGTTCGCCTTACATGAGGGAGAGGGATTTGGGGGAGCGGGCTGGCGCAAGCCGACTTAGGGGGGGAGGGGGGTATGCCAGGAAATTGAAAACGATGGCTGTTTTTTACGGAAAGACTGTAATGGTTTTGGAGGAGACAGCTGGAACAAGAACATGTGATACGAACGAGCAGAAAACTCGCAGTATACTATGTATCGAAAGATGGGATGAAACTTCGGTCTCGACTCTAGATCTGGGAGAATAACAGGCCAAACAAATTGCACTGCTCAAAAAGACTGGGCTTTGAAGAAGGTTAAGGATGGACACGACTACCGAGGGAGAATTTGACTTTGTGAATGATAATCAAACATACACGGGAAACCAGGATAAGGTGGTGATGTTGGTAACGGAAGCACCGAATCTACCGAGAGTTTGTTACGACTTTCTATACGGTTGGACCATGGAGGAAGGAGGTTACTATCGGTCAGACTGAGAAGTCTGCAAACGCTCAAAATCTCAGCTACTCATTAGGTGGCTTGTCGCAGAAAATAGCAGACATCGGATTGAATGTTTGGAGGACAAAAATGTATCGTGCTGCCAAGAGAGGCGGGAGTTACATGGAATTATTGTGTCAGGGGATGACCTCTCTGTTGTACCTGATACAGGTGTTTTAGTGCCTAACCGTACACATAGGGGTGTCATGGGGTTAATGGGCGAGTTGGTCAACCTAACTGCAAACAAATCAGCTACACCGTGATGACAAAGCAGTACGTTATGTAACGAGCGGCGGAGAGTTGTGAAGTGAGAGTGCGGGGTTCCGGCCGTGTACTGTAGGATGGAGTGGGGGCCAGGTTTGTTGCCGCCCGGGATGCGGTGTGGTCCAGGGAGAGGGTTTGGGGAGGGGATGCCTTTAGGGGGGCCTTGAAGTAAGGGGGTTGATATTCGTGTTTGCCAGCACAATGGTCACATTTTTTCCCAGCATCTTGATATTCTGTCAAGAAATTTAGTAACGATTTCCAGATTGGCGGGGTGGTTGTAAGCGAAATCACAGCAAGAGCGGAATCTGCAACAATTTTCAATCACTGTCTGTCTCGCCATAATGCGAGCGTCGATATATATACGACAGATACATGTCAGCGCGCGCCTCAGGCCATGTGTGCTGGACTGTCCACGCTCGCGCTCTGTCCAGCAGTAGCCCATACAGGAGTACCTTCTGGCCGGAGACACAGGGGGAGCCGACCGGTAGGCGTGGTCTGCACACCGGCGGGGAGACGTGGTCTGAGTTCCTGGCCGACGCAGTCGCAGTGAGTCGGCCGGACCCACGTCGTCGGCATTCCACCACCGGGGTGCACGTGGGGCCGGTCCGACAACATCCCAGTTATGAGCTACACATTAGGCCTCGGGGACTGCGCCGACTTGTTTGAGGGATACTAGTATTCAGAGTTACCGTGGCTGCAGGGAGAATGTGCGACTTGTGTGTATTTTTGACTTAGCAGAAGATCGCCTACTACCCAAGTTGCCATAGAGACGGCAATGCTTTCTATGGGCACTACATGAACAATTATTTAGGACAAGGGCGTAGTGTCGCCAGTGGTTGAACCAACTGAAAGAGAAGTAAAGTGTTTATACATGGTGTACAAAATGGCTAAATAACAAACTGGTAGAAGAGCCAATCATCAAGTACCTTTCCCTAGCCCCCAAAACACCAAACAAAAACTAGGTACAATTTGAATTGTAAAGCATCAGATTTTTATTGCATTGGTTGAATTTATATCGTATGTATAGGGACTACGCCGCCCAGGTACAGGTACGCGCAAGCAGGTACAGGTAAGACGACATCATTCCCAGCAATATATTATAAAAGCGTCAATCTTATTATCAATTTCATTATTCTTATAAGATGTGTTAGGCACATGCTTTTCTCTGCCTCATTCGTCCTGGCCTGCAATTATTGCGATTATCGTTCTTCTGTTGGCTTGGGTGTAAGACTTAACGGGACGCCATGATTATCGACTCCAAGTATTTGTGGTGGGGAAAACGTCTCGTGCTATTTCATACAGGATGATGCGTGGCGAAGTTTCTTCCAAGGCCCATCTGTTTGAAGGTTCTCGTTCATTCTCGCGTGATGTGAAGAAGTCGGTGATCCTAGATCCTCCAGAGTCAGCATCAGCGTCACAGTCGCCGTTAGTATGAAGAAAAACGGCCTCTCTTTGCAAAAGTACCACTCTTCTTATAGGGCAGACACTAGTCATAGAAACATATTAGTCACCACGAACTAGAAGGGAGTCGTTTCTGATCTGCGTTTCAACTTTCTGAGAACACTCGGCTAGATTTCCGGCATATGAATAGGCTATGTGGCATAATAGATACTCTCTAGTGTATGTGTAAGAGGGAACAGGATTTTCCCTCTTCTCTTTGCTGACGTCGTAAAACGTTAACATAATATTAGTCTAAGAGATTGCGTTCTAAGAATCCACTTGATTTGCGAACTTGAAGCTTGTCACTGTTTGCTATCCCTGACAACATGCCAGTTTCGACATGGTCTCATCCGTCGCTGTTTCTTCCAATTTGCACCCGAGTCGATACACTGACGGAAACAGGATATGAGTCAGCCAATACGGGGTCCGTCTCTCAAGAACAAAATCCTCTCAGGGGGAACGACGTCTCAAGGTGCCGACGACAAGGTGAAGATATTTTTGGAAAGTCGGCCAAGGGCGAGAGTCAGGGCGGGCAGTCACAACAAGAGCTGGGTTAGGACGCTCAAGGTGAAAAGATCAGTGATCCGTACCAGCTTCCCGACATTTGAACATGGTCTTCAGCGGGGGTCTGGCTTGTGAAAACACGAAAACACCTTTTTTGTAATAATTAGCGATTTGGAGTAACGGCAGAACCAATGTCCGGATAACTAGGTGACCACCTCACGGCCAGGACGGACCACGTCCCAGGCAGAGCCGGCGGCCTTGTATGGCGTCAGAACTTGGATGGACAGTATAAAGAAGACTACAGTCAAACAATTTTCCGTCCAAAGGGACACATACGAACACAAGAAAGCCTAACCACGGTGCAGTTCCTTTGACAGAATACTAGTACATATAACGTTACCATAGCAACCATCGGGAAGTCGGGAGTGTTGCATCGAGTAGTCGCACATGACGAGTCTCTACCAGACCTCGTGGCGGACTGAAAAATATTGCAGAAATTAACCAAAATAGTGTAGGGTGGAGGGTATTTTTATTTGATAAAGGGCTTTGCCTGTCATTGGCGTACAGGCCCGCCTACATGGCCGGCTGACTACTCGGAACACAACCATTTTCCCAACAAACCACGAGGTCTGGTA
>NW_017803865.1:0-5897 GCF_001625305.1 Branchiostoma belcheri | reverse complement strand
AGTCGCACATGACGAGTCTCTACCAGACCTCGTGGCGGACTGAAAATATTGCAGAAATTAACCAAAATAGTGTAGGGTGGAGGGTATTTTTATTTGTTAAAGGGCTTTGCCTGTCATTGGCGTACAGGCCCGCCTACATGGCCGGCTGACTACTCGGAACACAACCATTTTCCCAACAAACCACGGGGTCTGGTATGGAGACTAAGAAATTACTGCAATGTTAGAATCGGTGGTTAAAGACTGGGTATACAGTTGGAAACCGTCTTACGTGGCGCGAACGACGACTTTAACTTTTCCGTTCTTCAAACCTGAGACAGGATGGCTGTTCGACGGACTCCCACAGCGAAGTCCCTTCGGCAGTACCTCACGGTCACACACCTGGACCATGTCGACCTTCTGAGATCTGGTTACAGCCAGGACACAGAGCTTCCCGTCTCACATTCGTCGTTGGACGATTTTGATGGACTGTAGGATTTTCAGACGGGTTGTGACAGAACTAACTACCGACAAGGATCTATTACCAGACTAAGACAGATTTTAGGTAATAAAACAGTTCGTACGACACATGCCCGACTGCCGTCCTACCAAACTGTAGTAAGAAAATCGCACGACGGCCGGGCACGAAGGCATGATGCAGGACGATCTTGATGTAGGTCGCGGATGTTCCTTCACCTGATCTTTTCCAACGCGTACGTCTTGAGACCCCAATAATCTTAGCAAGTGTGCATCCAAAACAAAATTGTTGAAAAAATCTCAGGACTAAGACCCAGGTGTCGGTACAAAATTACCATCGATAATGACGCACGTTATTAAAAAGAACTATAGAAATAAGTTAACACAAGAGAAAAGAAAAGAACGGGAAAACTCTTGCGTGTTTTAAGAAACCACCTGATTTCTGGACCGGGATCTCTTGAAGTGAATACAGTTACTGCTTCGAGTCCAAATGCCTGTTTTTTCCATCTCATAATGAAGGCATTTACAGAGGTAATGTATTTCATGGACTATATTGAAAACACCGGTTAGCCTCAAACGGTTAGCCTTATCTCTACACCGCATTGGAAGTTTCCCTGTTAAGCAGGCCATAGAACAGACTGAGAGGAAATGTCAGTTTGCACTCAAACAACTGCCCCATTCCAGGGACACTGTCCGAACCCACGTCGACGCCGTGCGTGGTCGAGAAGTTCGCTGAGTCGAGGTTTGTGGGACAAGGACGCTCCGTAAGGGCAGACATGTCTACCCTGGCCAGGTGGCTTCCGTACCGCTGGCACGTGCTGGGCATGTGCGTGACAAATCAACAACCGTCTCCAGACAGAAACACGTGTATTCTAATTAATAAATAAACTTATCATTCCAGCATTGCTAATAAAAAGAGCTCTCCAAAGTTGGTGTCTAACTAGGAAAGGCACTTTTGCCTCTATACAAAATATGGAGGTGTTTATTAAATTGTTAACATTTTTTCCAGAAATTCTAATGGTAAGACCAAACGAAGGAGAATTGCAGCAGGCCCTTGATGTTTAGTGATAATGATAAGATTGGTTAGGACGATGGACCTCGGTAGCTGATCATCATGTAAACCATAAAAGAAAAATCATGACAAAAGACAAAAAGGTCTAATACGCGTGAACAAACACCAGGATTGCAGGGGGATCTGAAGGTTTTGTAAGGACGAAGTGAAATTAGAAACTATAACCTGGGCTCACAAAGAAGTAACGTTACAGTACTCAGAAGGATAAGCCGATCAGGGAAAGGAAAATCGGAAGCAAGCTCATTTAAGTACGCACAATGATGAAATATTCATTTTTTACCTACAAACCTCCATCGCTGTATACCTGGTTAGCAAACGTGTCTTCCTACGTCTTCGTGTTAGATATGTAACCTTACTGCAATCATCAGAGTATGCCTTGAAATGTCGCGTCTTCTAAAGAAGTTAGTACGGAGTTATTTATGTTAACTTAGGAGTTATTGATGTTAACTTAGGAGTTTTTCAGTAATGGTAACTTAAAAAGTTAATTTAGACGGAGTTTTTCCAGAAGACTAAACTTATAATTGATAATTGACTTGATGCATGTGAAGGATGAACGATCATGACAAAAATACGTTATTTACGCATGCGTATTAGCGTCCCGTCCGCCATGGTTTGAGCTGATTGAAAAGTGAATGTGGCCGGACCAGTGTCATCACTCCCACCATTGTCTCACAAACACCCGCCAGGCAAAATTCGCACTTATTTGTTCAAAAATAGAATGAACAAGTCCCTTCTGAAAGGTGAATGGCCCAATTCTCGGTTTCGAGGTTAAAAATAGCTTTTGGGTGACACTGAGATAATTCTAACTGTCACAGGATTCAGGCCGATAACACAGTTACCGACAGATGTTTCGCCTAGAGCAAGACGGCAAGAATCTGAGGAAGAGGAGCAAAAAGTCGTAAGATACTGATCAGTAGAGAAGCTGTGATACAAAACATCTTACAATCATAGTAGATTAAAGTGTTCCTCAGACTTACATATTTTATTTGTAGGAGCATTTGGAAGTTTCAGACGTTCTCCAATGATTAAATTTAACTTGAAGGAAGGACATTATATTCTACATAATGTACTAACTTGTAGAAATGCCGTGTTTTACATAGGATGTTCACATTTCTGCATACTTCACCGTTCCAGAAAAACATCGATATTGACCTTGAGTGAAACCAAAATTAAACAACAGGGAGAAGGCATGCACCTTCCTAATTAGCAATTTGAATACTCGCAATTTAAATTCCTAGTATGCCTCCAAATGTAAAATGGACTTTGCCCATGCCATGGTACAATGTCAATGAGCATCGAAGTTTTCCCAGTAGATGTTAGAAGAACGTAACGTTTTCTGACAGTTTCTTTCATATGTACATATTGAGAAAGGTGCGGATCGGCTGCCAAAACACAACATCTGCTTGGAGAGAAGAAACGTGCAGCCCTGAGTACAGCGGACGGACACACATTCAAGTCAAGGACCGGAGATGGGACCGCTCCTGCTTTTTTTGTCTATCTCCTTTTGATAATCAACCTGGCAAAGTAAACAAAGGAAATGAGTGTGAAGGGGGTACTTTAGTTATGATCAAATCAGACATGAAAGACAAGCTAAACGTATTTTGGTATGAACAGAACCTGATATTTGGTAGAAGCATTCCATTTGAACGAAAGAACACCCTTTCAGCCAGTGGACCATATGTAGGGACGCATACTGTTCATATTGTAGTTTTCAAGCTAAGGAGAACAAACATCACTACGTTGTCATTGAAGCTTGAAAGTGATGTAACAAACACTGTAAAGCGTTTGACGAACCTGTACGACGTGTATATGTACGTAAAAGGTTGGTTTTGGCTCTAGCATATCTAAGCTACCCTGTACTGAGAACCGTTGACCAAGATATTGGGACAACTCAGGCGGGTGTGAATGCTGAAATGATTTGTTGGTGGAGGTCAAAACTATAGTTCCATTGTTCATCAAAGTGTGGTTTTAAACAGATAGTCCTTGTCTATTTTAAGCCACATTTATGTGTATCTTTGAGAAATTAATGAGGCATAATATAAGGTTGGCATCAAATACAATGTATGATGATTGGTGAAATCAGTCATTTTTTCCAGGTAGCGGTAGCTGCTATAGGAGAGAGTAATATAAAATACAGTGATGAGAGCTCACTGTGAACAGAAAATGACCTCAAATACAACTTACAGTACTTAGTTAAATAAGTCATTTATTCATGATAGCAATTAAAATCAATTTGTTATGATGAGGATCGGGAGCTGGACAATGGTGGTAAAGCCTTGACCAGAATACTGGACCTTACAATTATATAAGCTGGTCATGAGGTCAATGCTGACTGCTTAAAAAAATTGGTGGGACGACAACGCTTTTACAGTACAAAAATCTAAGAAGACAGCAATGCTAACGATAAAGTGATGTGCATTCCTATACACACTAACCTTTGGTCAAACTAGGCTGCAGACAGCAAAACAATGACATGTTCCATTGTGAATTTTGGCAATTCGACTACAGGACGCAGAAGATTTGTCAATGATGCTGAACAAGGAAATTTGGAGAAAAACAACATGCTGCATAGAATTAAAGTAACCACTTACACTAATTTATTAATAGTGAATCAGAATAGTTTGCTATGGGAAAAAAGGCCATCTTATGGGTCAGTATGGAGGGGTCATTGTACGGACTAATTTGTAGGTCATCAGATGGTCAGCAAGTGGGCCAGCCAACATCCTGTTGGTCAAGATATCTGCTGATCGTCAGCACACGTGCCAAGAAACTAGGCCAGAGATGACCAGTCCATTGTGTTTGTTTCACCTGCATTCTGGACAACTGGACAGAAGTCGGCACAAAACACATTCTGTCCCAAATTCTGGGTGTCCATTCATTCGCATAATACTGTGGTCATCATCTCAACTGATGACTAGGGTCATTCAATTGGACATTCAGAATGAACCCTCAATACTTACAACCTAGAACCCCAACTGTTGTTGTAGTTATCTCAGCACTAATGAATCTATAGCCTCNGTTTGCTATGGGAAAAAAGGCCATCTTATGGGTCAGTATGGAGGGGTCATTGTACGGACTAATTTGTAGGTCATCAGATGGTCAGCAAGTGGGCCAGCCAACATCCTGTTGGTCAAGATATCTGCTGATCGTCAGCACACGTGCCAAGAAACTAGGCCAGAGATGACCAGTCCATTGTGTTTGTTTCACCTGCATTCTGGACAACTGGACAGAAGTCGGCACAAAACACATTCTGTCCCAAATTCTGGGTGTCCATTCATTCGCATAATACTGTGGTCATCATCTCAACTGATGACTAGGGTCATTCAATTGGACATTCAGAATGAACCCCTCAATACTTTACAACCTAGAACCCCAACTGTTGTTGTAGTTATCTCAGCACTAATGAATCTATAGCCTCTACCAGGCTTGAGGAGGCGGCTGGAAAAAGTAGAAATCGGCCAAAATAGAGAGATAAGCATGCCAAGGGAGTTTGGCCGTTGAGAGAACAGTTCGCCGCCCCACTGGGCCTCCTCAAGCCTGGTAGAGGCTAATGAATCTAATGCTGTGCAAAATGTTGTACATTTTCATTGTATACCATGGCATCCCCTAATGTGATAGCTGAAAAAAAACAAGATGGGCAAAAAAAATAGACATATAAAAGTTTTTGGCTACAAATGTTATAACAAAATTGAAGGGACAAGATATGGTATCACAGACAATAAGTCTTTTATTCCTTTATTCAAGAAGTGTAAAAAGTGGCCCTAGTGTGGTAGCTACAGCCAGAGAGTATGAGAAGTATCACTACAACTACACTCAAGGCATCTCCATGGCATCCTTGATGCTCCCTCCTGCCTTTACATGTAGTCTACATATGGCAAACACTGGGTTCCTTGGGTCAACAGATGATGATGATGATGAGCAAGTACTACAAGCACAGTTTAATAAGACTACCTCATGCCCATAGCCAGGATTTTGAATGGGGGGGTTCTTCGCACTGCTTGAGGGGACCTTGAGTGCCGTAGGCGCGAGGCGAGCGCCAAAGGCGCGAGGTTCCTAGGGGGGTCCGGGGGCATGCTCCCCCGGAAAATTTTGAAAAATGAACCTTCTAAAATGGCATTTCGTGCATTTTTGAGAGGATCTCCAAGAAAAAATCAGAGATAAATTTTTATTCAATGATTTTTCTACGATTCCAGTCCATTTTTTCAAGAAAAATCTTGGACCTTTACATAAAATGTGGACCAAAAGTGGACCTTTACATAAAATGTGGACCAAAAAGTGGACCTTTACATAAAAAGTGGACCAAGAAGTGGACCTTTGAGCCTTGTGGGGGGGTTCTTCCGAACCCCCGAACCCCCCTGGCTACGGGCATGTA
>NW_017803864.1:235872-241225 GCF_001625305.1 Branchiostoma belcheri | reverse complement strand
GCTGTTAACCTATGTTTTAACATATTATTTGTAATTAGCGTTATTTATCAATCACTTTTGTTACTCATTGTTACTATTTGTTTTGTTACCATTATCATATTGATCATATTGATCAAATTTACTAACTACTTATTGTTATTTATTGTTACCATTTGATTTGTCAGTATTATTTCAGTTGTTAATTAATTTTGTCGGGGAAGATCCCAGACAAGCCACTATGGCTTCATATCTTTCCCCAGCATTTTATTTTATTGTCAGTAATATGTTCATTTTATTGTTTTTTTTATATATATGCGAACCAATAAACAAAACAAACAAACAATTTCCCGTGTCAGTAAGATGTAAGATTTTAAAAGGCTTGGGTTTTCTTAAACAACCTGTGAGATGTAGGCATAGGATTAAAGACCTTAATCGTGTTTAATAATCCGTGTCTGTAATATGTAATATCTAAAAGAGCCTTGTTTTTTTTTCTTCAAGAACCTGTGTGTGCTGTAGGCAGAAACACTTGTAAGATTTGAAAAAGCCTTGTTTGGTTTTAGCTTAATGATTCGTGGCATACACCAAAGTGGCTTGTTTTCCTGTGCCAGCTGCCAAGTGTCTTGGACTGCAAGATAGCAGATTTACGTTCTTTAGAATAGTTATGTGCACGTCTCTTTACTAACAGTAGTGTTTAATGACCAATGTCGAGAAGATGCAGAAAAATCAATCTGTCTATAATGGAAAACATAATCTAAGTGATTAATGTAGTAAATAGCGACCTAGAATGACAAATTCCCTTGGGTACAATCATATTTGAAGTATTATTTGCTGTAAGATTTGCTGTAAGATTCTAAAATGAGCCTTGTTTTTCTATGTCCGATTTCTTGCCATATATACTACCCTTCCCTGCCCTACCCTACCCTGCCCTGCCCTACCCTACCCTACCCTACCCTACCCTACCCTACCCTACCCTACCCTACCCTACAAGACACTCCAGACCTGCTACACAACATTGCTAAAATCCTTGTTTACATTCCCGGGGAAACATTCCTCCACAATTCCTAATCCTAGAATTCTTGCAGAACATTGGGCTCGCACCTAAGGCGTCGCCAAAAATGTAACAGTACAGGTGACGTGTGGGCGCTTGACCTTTACCCATCTCGTTCCCAGGCAGTTGTGGTGAGTTTGGTGGATGCAAGCCCTGGGTACGAGATTGGGTTCAGCTGTTAGTGGGAGGGTGCACAGCTGTAAATAATTTGCCCCGTTTGTGCACGGGTTTCTGTACCAAATTTTACCTTTTCGTGCCAAACTGTGAACAATCTGCAATGGACGGGGACTGTGACACTATAGAGGACCTCTGTATGCAGCGGTTTGGGAAGAAAAAGCCTCACCGGGCTTGCTTAGTCCTGGCTCGGGGAGGAAGCAAGGGGATCCCGCTGAAGAACATCAAGCCTCTCGCGGGGACGCCGCTGGTGGGATGGGTCCTCCGGGCCGCGATAGACTCCGAGGTGTTCGACAGGTAATAACATGTAACATTGGGGGTTTATAGGCGCTACTAGCTGACCCGATAGGTCTAGACCTTTTAGCTGATTCAGTAGGAGCGTCGGATTGTAAGCTGGCGCCCGGGGGCCGTGGGTTCAAACTCCGGCCCGGGACCAGGAGGTTTTTTATCTGTTTCTACTGTCTCCTGTTTCTTACACAAGGACATTTTTGTCGTGGATTTGTTGGACAAAAATCCCGAGGAAGTGGGAAGAAGTAACGTTAGACATAAAAGTCGAATCTGTGGGTGGTGACGTGGTGATGCTTGTTGTGTTTGTTTAGCGCTAGAAGTGGCCGGATCTGTGGTGCTTTGTAATCTACAGCTTCAAGCAGATGTGGGGGTGAAGATTTCAGGTCCACCAATTAGATTAGAAGGTTATGTTTTCCAATATTAGACTAGTGTTTGTGTGTGTGTATCGCGTTATGCGTTTGTGGGTGGACAATATGATCAACTGATATAATACATGATGGAAATGAAATATGGATCTTATTTTCATAATCAATGAGAAAAATGTAACGCGTTATATTTGCAGAGCAGCCATGTACACAAGTTCACCTGACATGGCTGAATGTGGTAACTACTAACGTTAACGGAAGGGGTCCTAATTCCGACCAAAGGTTCCATGCAAACGCACATACGTACCTTTGGAAGTAGTTTATCTGACAAAAAACTGGCGCAACATGAGCTATAATATTGACAGATAAAGATCACAACAATTAAGGCCTCGTTCATGATTGAAATGTGTTCCGGTCTGGCCACAATCCAAATCAAAACGGAATATATTTTGCGTCGGTGTAGTATTGACCATGTGCTTGTGTGTTGTAGTGTGTGGGTGTCGACTGACCATGATGAGATAGCCGCGGTGTCGCGTGAGTTCGGAGCACAGGTGCACAGACGGAGCCCGGAGGTGTCCCGCGATGCGTCCACTTCCCTGGAGACAATACAGGAGTTCATCAGGGAACATCCAGGTCTGAGAACAGGGACTTATGTTTCTGGGTAGTCCACATCTTTACATAAGTAAACTTACGAAAATATTTGGGTGCACTGATGCACCCACAGAAAAAAATTGGGTGCACAGCTCCAAATTTGGGTGCACTAAGGTGCACATGCACGTAGTGATGCATACCTAAACACAATTTTAGGTTCAGTTCCGGACTTGTAAGTCCGGACCTAAACCCATGGCATACACAAAATTGCATGTTGGCAACCTCGCAATGTTGTCTGGGTGAAACTTTGGCCACATAACATGGAGGCCGGTACTTGACGATGCCCGATGGCAATGTTTTCTTCATTTTGCAGCAAAGATTTTGCAATCTACGGGAGGTTTTAGATGGTTTGGAAAGAAAAGGTGTATGTAAAATGGTCTTTTATGGTAATAAGTCCGGACTCGGTTCTTGAATTTTTTAGTTTTTTTTGGACTTGAACCTAAACATTCTTACAAGTCTGGATCCAAGTCCAGTGAACTGGTATGCAGCACTACATACACCCAGTATTTCGAGCCCTGTATAATGTTACTTGTTCTAATATGTACTGTAGTATAGCATTGTCAGGTATCCTCGGTACTGCTAGTATTATATTATTTTGTGTGTGGGACCAGAAGGGACGCAAGAGGTTGAAGTTTTTCTATGTGTGTTCCCGCAGAGGTGGACATCTTTGGTAACGTCCAGGCCACGGCACCTTGTGTCCACCCTTTCCACCTGCGCAAGGCCATGAAGGCGATGACTGAGGACGGGTTTGACTCCCTGTTTGCTGTGGTGAGAAGACATGCTTTCAGATGGAAGGAAGTCAAAGAAGGTAAGATACCACTCTTCTCCATCTGACTATATATGAATAAAGAACAATGTTTGTCCATTGTTGGATATTATTTTTCCCATCTCTTTTCTGCTGTTCCTCATTTTGGTGAACTCAGGCCACACCAATTTAATTTCATGGTTAACAGATTTTTCTAGAAAAATAATGGAGCAGGCGGGCGGAAAAAAAATAAACTAAAAGCAGGCCTAGGCATCCTATTATGGCCCAAATTGGTACAATAGGAGCCATGAAGTCAACACACCAGGCTGGTTCAAAATTTAAACAATGAATTTTGAACTTAAAATGATACCACCGCATTGAAAGATGGTATAACTGTAACAACTAGGATGAAAAGGACTGTTTTAAACTGTTCAGGGCAAAATATGAGCATTTTGCAGTTGATTCTGAATTTTTAATAAATTTATTTTGCAAATCAGAAAAAAAGGAAGCGGGCGAATCCGTTAACCAAGAAATTAAATTGGTGTGGCCTCAGTACTTTCCAATGTAACGTTGTTTTGGTAAGGCCAGAGGAATATGTGACATGTTAACATTCTTATCTTTACAATTGTAAGGAGGTCATTATGGGGTTTTATACTATATAGTTTGTACGTTCATCTATTTTAAGTCAACATCAATGATTTTTGTGTTAGGGATTTTTGATGGTTTGAAAACTAGACTGCTTTTACAATGTGTGGCCAGACATTTTTGTTACAGGGCTCGAAATTCATTTTTGGGAATAGGTGCACTGGTGCACCCAACCTAAAAAATTAGGTGCACAAACAAATTTTTGGGTGCACCATATATAAAACAAAACCTGATTACAGATCTTACTGCTGCTTTTCTTAAAAGCTTCAATCTGAAATGGAAGCTAACTTCAAAATTTTAAACAAGTACTACAAGTCTACAACAATGATTTTATTATTTTATCTGACACTTAGATGCCAAGAACATCCTGTATACTATTATACATTCAATCAATCAATCTTTATTCAAACAACTAGCAGACGACAGTGTGAATTGAGGTGTTTTTTATAGTTCATAAAATTGACGTTAAACAGTGGTTTAAAAATTACATAATTTACACGATAATCACACAAATTCGCTAGAGAGCTATAATAATGCCTATTTACACAAGTAGAGGTAAAGGTCAATGCTAGCCGAACTCAGTCACTCAATGCCCTCTTAAGTAAAAGCAGGGAAGAATTTTAACTAGCGTTTAACAGCTCAACAATGTAGGGAATGGGCGATGTTTTGTACCATTCTGTGCGGCAGGGTTTATTTAATACTGTATAATACTATTCAATTTAATAATGTATGTACAAAAATACCTACAAAAATTTTGGGTGCACCCACAGAAAAAAAAATTGGGTGCACAGGTCCAATTTTGGGTGCACTACTAGTAAGGTGCACATGCACCCGGTATTTCCAGCCCTCAGTAAGAGAATTTCTGTAGTGTGAGAGTTTCTGTATTATGAATCCCTGTTGATTTGAGACCTGATTGATTTTACAGGGGAGGTGACAGAACCGTTGAACTTGAACCCTGCTAAGAGACCTCGCAGACAGGACTGGGACGGTGAACTTATCGAGAACGGATCCTTCTACTTCTCCACTAAAGACCTGGTGCAGAAAGGCTTACTACAGGTCTGTCATCTGTGTCATGGCTTCTGGAAAGAAACAAAAAGCTTACAAAAAAAACACAGACACACTAACAGGAAGTTGAATAAAGACATGTGATATTCACCAGCATTTGTAATGTAACAGTGGGGTTTATCCTCCGCTAACTGACCATGCTAAATGGTCGTGCGACCTTTTAGTGTAGTGGTTAGCGTTGGTGACCGCCAAGCGGATAACTTGGGTTCGATTCCCGGTTGTGACCTGCTCGCCCCTTTCGGTTTTTACAGTGGCGCCCGATGTGGGCCCTGTGAGTACTGGCACTGAGGATAAGTGTGGCAGCTCCAGGGATGTCGGACTCGGAAGATTCGAGGACGAATCTTGAAAGAAAAGGGGGAGTAGTGTAACAGTGGGGTTTATCCTCCGCTAACT
>NW_017803864.1:211638-235852 GCF_001625305.1 Branchiostoma belcheri | reverse complement strand
TGGAGCAAAGGACTCGGTTTTAAAAAAACATGGCGATCCTACAACCCCTTTTGAGGTTATTCCCAACGTCAAATTTAAATTTCAATGTCTAATACAATATCTGCCTAATATATAGTATGCTACACACAGACACCCAAACGGCGAACGTTGGATACAGGAGGCCAATATTAAGTCCCCTTGCCCCACCGAATCTGCTTGGAGATTAGCAACATCTGCTTGGTGATCAGATAGGCGTGCCAGCTAAGCGGCGTCTGCTTGCAGGACGTTGGGTAAGTAAAGGACACACATGGTTTACAACAGCCGTGGGGATTGTCGTGTTGTAATATTACATTTTTTTTATTTTATTCACATGGATTTTTGAGCATTGGATAGGAAGCACTTGTTGTGCTTATGTAAATCCGCTGCTCATAAAACATAATACAAATGTAAACATAAAGATGACATAAAGTATAGCATTAACATAAAATGAAAGTGGCTGGCGCACCAATACCTAGCATAACATTATTGAGATTGGTCAAATCTTCCAGAGTGGTGGATATAGTTAAACACAATATCAAAGATGCGGCAGTTGGTAGGGTATGGGAGGGAGGGGCTACCTGTAATATTACATTACCAGGTGAAAACTACTACGGTGTAAAAAAAATTCATACCTGGTATATATATACCTAGAATATGAAAAGGTTTCAAACATGAAATTTATCGATTCATTCATATAGCTTCTTGCATGAAATACGCATTTCAAGAACCCTGTATGCACACTTACAGTCAGTCACACAGGCAGGTGAAAAGATGTTAAGACGAGGTCTTGTACGACTGCCCACTGACAATAGCGATGTCATGGTTACACCGGCTATACTGGTACAGATCAAGGAAAATAACTTGTGACACATGAACACAACACGTCCCTTGTCGAGCGTAGTCGTAAACACACCCATATGCTTTTCATGAATAATTTAGTGGCCAGCCGTAATGTCACTGTGATGTCTAGATTGCTAGGTCCCGTTTCTGGCGCTATTTCTAGCTTATTTTATACTGTTTTCTGATTGCATGTCAGTATTTGGATTGATACTGAAAAAGAGCATCATCTCGTGCATTATACTAGCAGGCGACATGCTATGCTACATACAAAGGGAGAAAGGGGATCAGCAAGTTATAACTGCTTAGAATGGTCGACGACAAACACTAACTTAGGGCCATAATACTCGGGGGTTACTTACCTCCTTCATGAAGTAATATAACTCGTCTCGTCTGGTTTTCGACGATAAGTATGGTAACGTGCGGTCTGCGGATTCACCACCCGTGCGTGCGAGTACGGGCGACGCGCGTGCCCCGTACGCACCGTACGTAAGACGCACGTGTGAGTACGGCCTCCTTACGGTAAAGTTGCAATCGCACAGAGATCGTACGTTGTAAGCACGTACAACTCACTTACCACTTGCGCAACGTACGATGCACGCAACCGCTCACGGCCAGACGTGGCGTGCAGACCACACTCTTACACCTTGCGCAACCGTGCGAGTGACGTGTGGCGCACGTGCTGCGGGTTGTGACCATTAGGCTTGAAGAAATACGGCCGAAGCGCGTCGACAATGTGACGCCTGCACGTTCGCCTACCCCTTGTGAGTAGGCCAATGTGTCTTCATAGAATTACCACACGGGAGAGACGCCCTGTCCGGCCTCTACCCTACCCTCAGACCCTACCCTACCCTATATCCTACCCTACCCTACCCTATATCCTACCCTACCCTACCCTACCCTATATCCTACCCTACCCTACCCTACCCTACCCTCAGAAACTACCCTACCCTATATCTCACCCTACCCTTCCCTACCCTACCCTACCGTACACTACCCTATCCTACCCTACCCTACCCTTCCCTACCCTACCCTACCCTACCCTACCCTACCGTACTACCCTACCGTACCCTACCCTACCCTATCCTACCCTACGCTACCCTACCCTACCATACCCTACCGTACCCTATCCTACCCTACCCTACCCTACCCTACCCTACCCTACCCTATCCTACCCTACCCTACCCTACCCTTCCCTTCCTACCCTACCCTACGCTACCCTACCCTACCCTACCCTATCCTATCCTACCCTACCCTACCCTACCCTACCCTACCCTTCCCTTGATTTGATTTGATTTATTAGGCTGATGACACATATATGTATGCAGCCAGGACTGCCCAACTAGCCGGAGGCTATTATAAAGGGCTAGCCCTCACAACAAGAGCATAAACAATTCGGAACAGGTTACAGTCAACAGTGTCAGTTACAATTCAGATAAACATACTACTACATAAGAGATGTTGCGGCCAAACGTAACAAGCTAGGATATCCGGCCTAGTTGTCGTGCGTTTACTACAATTACATTTATATGTCAGGTTAATTAATATACTATTACATAACAGATGTGAATGTGCACTATAATTACATTATCAATACAATTCTATTGAACTCGTACAGTTTTACTAAGTAGTTGTCGTCAAGTATACAATTCACGGTCCATAGTTTGTTTTTAAAGGAGCTGATGCAGCGGGCTGTTCGGGTTTTGCTAGGGAGAGTATTCCAGATGGTTATAGCTCTGATCACAAATACCCTTCCCTTCCCTACCCTTCCCTGTCCTAACCCTAGTCCCTACCCGGTACCCTGCCCTGCCCTACCCTACTCTACTCTACTCTACTTTACTCAAAATCCCCCGGCCACATTTGGGCTGGGAGGGACATTCTACCATTCCTCGGAATTTCATGCTGATTCGCACTGGAAAAAGACACTCCAGACCTGCTACACAACATTGCTAAAATCCTTGTTTACATTCCCGGGGGAACATTCCTGCACAATTCCTATTAAATCCTAGAATTCTTGCAGACCATTGGGCTCGCACCAAGGGCGTCGCCAAAAATGTAACAGTACAGTGTCTGAGTGACGTGCGGCCGCTTGACCTTTACCCATCTCGTTCCCAGGTAGTTGTGGTGAGTTTGGTGGATGCAAGCCCTGGGTACGAGATTGGGTTCAGCTGTTAGTGGGAGGGTGCACAGCTGTAAATAATTTGTCCCGTTTGTGCACCAGTTTCTGTACCAAATTTCACCTTTTCGTGCCAAACTGTGAACAATCTGCAATGGACGGGGACTGTGACACTATAGCGGACCTCTGTATGCAGCGGTTTGGGAAGAAAAAGCCTCACCGGGCTTGCTTAGTCCTGGCTCGGGGAGGAAGCAAGGGGATCCCGCTGAAGAACATCAAGCCTCTCGCGGGCACGCCGCTGGTGGGATGGGTCCTCCGGGCCGCTATAGACTCCGAGGTGTTCGACAGGTAATAACATGTAACAGTGGGGGTTTATAGGCGCTACTAGCTGACCCGATAGGTCTAGATCTTTTAGCTGATTCAGTAGGAGCGTCGGATTGTGAGCTGGCGCCCGGGGGCCGTGGGTTCAAACTCCGGCCCCGGACCAGGAGGGTTTTTATCTGTTTCTACTGTCTCCTGTTTCGTACAGGAGGACATTTTTGTCGTGGATTTGTTGGACAAAAATCCCGAGGAAGTGGGAAGAAGTAACGTTAGACATAAAAGTCGAATCCGTGGGTGGTGACGTGGTAAAGCTTGTTGTGTTTATTTAGCGCTAGAAGTGGCCGGATCTGTGCTGCTTTGTAATCTACAGCTTCAAGCAGATGTGGGGGTGAAGATTTCAGGTCCACCAAGAAAGTTATGTTTTCTATAGCGTTTGTGTGTGTGTGTGTGTTTGTGGGTGGAGCATATGATCAACCGATATAATCCATGTTGGAAATGAAATATGGATCTTATTTTCATAATCAATGAGAAAAATGTAACACGTTATATTTGCAGAGCTGCCACGTACACAAGTTCACCTGACATGGCTGAATGTGGTAACTACTAACCTTAATGGGAGGTGTCCTAATTCCGACCTAAGGTTCCATGCAAATGCACATACATGTACCTTTGGAAGTAGTTTATCTGACCAAAAACCTGTGCAACATGAGCTATAATACTGACAGATAAAGATCACAACGATTAAGACCTCGTTCATGATTAAAATGTGTTCCGGTCTGGCCACAATCCAAATCGAAACGGAATATATTTTGCGTCGGTGTAGTATTGACCATATGCTTGTGTGTTGTAGTGTGTGGGTGTCGACTGACCATGATGAGATAGCCGCCGTGTCGCGTGAGTTCGGAGCACAGGTGCACAGACGGAGCCCGGAGGTCTCCCGTGATGCGTCCACTTCCCTGGAGACAATACAGGAGTTCATCAGGGAACATCCAGGTCTGAGAACAGGGACTTATCTTTCTGGGTAGTCCAATTAACAGGGGTGCCAGAGTATACAGTGCAATTTTACGGGATACAGTAAAATTGCACTGTATTCCGTAAAATTGCACTGTATACTAATACAATTGCATTGTAATACAATTTGTATTCCGTAAAATGGCACTGTACTCGAGTATGCTAGTAAAATTGCACTGTATTCTGTAAAATTGCACTGTATACTCTGGTACCCCAGATTAGGGAGGAAAATGAAACGAAAGTAGTGAAAATATATCACACTCACAGTTGTGATTTTTATTTTTTTGGTTGTCTATGTGTGTCTATGTGTGTGTGTGGCTACATTTATTTCTACAAGTACAATACCCATTATAATATATAAATTTGTTACTTGTTCTAATATAATATATGTAGTATAGCATTGTCATCCATCCTGGGTACTGCTATTGAATTATTTTGTGTGTGGGACCAGAAGGGTGGCAAGAGGTTGAAGTTTTCCTTTGTGTGTTCCCGCAGAGGTGGACATCTTTGGTAACGTCCAGGCCACGGCACCGTGTGTCCACCCTTTCCACCTGCGGAAGGCCATGAAGGCGATGACTGAGGACGGGTTTGACTCCCTGTTTGCAGTGGTGAGAAGGCATGCTTTCAGATGGAAGGAAGTCAAAGAAGGTAAGATACCACTCTGTATCTGTATCCGTCCTTCGGCGTAACACACCTGCTTCGCAGGCACCCAGCGGGTGCACAGTTTGCACTTTCCTCTGTTTTAAGTCAACATTAATGATTTTTGTGTTAGGAAATTTTTTATGGTTTTAAAACTGTGTGACCAGAGACATTTATGTTACAGGGCTCGAAATTCATTTTTGGGAATTATATACTATAGGTGCACAGGTGCACCCAACCTAAATGATTAGGTACACAAAAAAATTTTGGGGTGCACCATATAAAACAAAACCTGATTACAGATCTTACTGCTGCTTTTCTTAAAAGCTTGAATCTGAAATGGGAGCTAACTTCAAAATCTTAAACAAGTACTACAAAATGATTTTATTATTTTATCGGACACTTAGGCCACACCAATTTAATTTCTTGGTTAACGGAATCGCCCACTTCATTTTTTTCTGATTTGCAAATAAAAATAAAAATTCAGAATCAACTGCAAAATGCTCATATTTTGCCCTGAACAGTTGAAAACAGTCCTTTTATTCCTAGTTGTTAGTTATTCCATCTTTCAATGCAATGGTATCATTAAAAGTTCAAAATTCATTGTTTAAATTTTGAACCAGCCTGGTGTGTTGACTCCATGGGTCCTATCATACCATTTTGGCCCATAATAGGATGCCTAGGCCTGTTTTTATTTTGATTTTTTTATCGCCCGCCCGCTCCATTATTTTTCTAGAAAAATCTGTTATCCAGGGAATTAAATTGGTGTGGCCTTAGATGCCAAGAATATCCTGTATACTATATTTATACATTTAATACTGTATTTAATTTAATAATGTATGTACAAAAATACCTACAAAAAATGGGTGCACCCACAGAAAAAAAAAATTGGGTGCACATGTCCAATTTTGGGTGCAGTAAGGTGCACATGCACCCAGTATTTCCAGCCCTCAGTAAGAGAATTTCTGTAGTGTGAGAGTTTCTGTATTGTGAATCCCTGTTGATTTGAGACCTGATTGATTTTACAGGGGAGGTGACAGAACCCTTGAACTTGAACCCTGCTAAGAGACCTCGCAGACAGGACTGGGACGGTGAACTTATCGAGAACGGATCCTTCTACTTCTCTACTAAAGACCTGGTGCAGAAAGGCTTACTACAGGTCTGTCATCTGTGTCATGGCAGCTGGAAACGCTGTAAAATAATTAATCTCCAAGCAGATCTTTCGGTTGGGTGGCAAAAGACCGTATCCATCGGCCATCCTGTATCCATTGGCCGTCCTGTATCCATTTTCCAACCGAAGGCAATTTTGGTGGCTAACGGACACTCCTCTGGCCGAAAGATCTGCTTGGAGATTATAAAATTATGTCATGCTTACAAAAAAAACCCACAGACACACTGCAGGAAGTTGAAAAAAGACATGTGATATTCACCAGCATTTGTAACATCAAGTATAGTAAATCTTCACAAAATCAATTCTGTAAATTGTGAAACCTTCGCAGTGGTTTTATTTTGCAGTAGGATGGAAAGGAAGGTTTTCAGTGTTTTAGATTGTAGTTAAAACAATTCTGTAGGACAGTAGTCATACCAGAAAAACATATCCACAGTGTCATGAATTTGCAGTGGAGAGGTCACCATAAAAACCGCAAAAATAAAAGGAAAATGGCAGAAGTTTCATGATTTTACAGTACATGTATGTTTTTAAGATACATGTAGCTTGTTTTTGCCTTTTCTCACTGTATTCTCCTTACACCTGTGATAAGTTGCTTACATTTCAGCAATTTTGATTTTCTCCATTCTAAGTACTAGTACTGTAGGTCTTACACATTTTTAGTGAATTTACAGTAAGTGCAAGTCTGAAGTCAAGTCTGTACTATCTGCACTTCTAAGGCCACACCAATTTAATTTCATGGTTAACGGATTAACAGGCCTAGGCATCCTATTATGGCCCAAAATGGTACGATAGGAGCCATGAAGTCAACACACCAGGCTGGTTCAAAATTTAAACAATGAATTTTGAACTTTTAATGATACCATTGCATTGAAAGATGGAATAACTAACAACTAGGAATAAAAGGACTGTTTTCAACTGTTCAGGGCAAAATATGAGCATTTTGCAGTTGATTCTGAATTTTTATTTTTATTTGCAAATCAGAAAAAAATGAAGCGGGCAAATACGTTAACCAAGAAATTAAATTGGTGTGGCCTGAGTGTAAACATAACACTCAACATTCTCCCAAGTTTACTCAGTCCTGTGCGTGTTGTTTGTTGTGTGTGCAGGGTGGGAGGGTAGGCTATCTGGAGATGGCAGCTGAGTACAGTGTGGACATCGACATCGACATTGATTGGCCAATCGCGGAGCAGCGAGTCCTGCGGTTTGGCTACTTTGGTAAAGAAAAGAGGCAGGCAAGTATAAGAATTTCCTAACTACAGATCACAAAAGGCCAGACACAGGAAGATAGGTCCCAGATAGGGCCTGCAGTCTGTTGAGCATTGGTCACAACCCGCCGTACGTGCATCTACGTACAACACACCTACCACTTGCGCAACGCACAATGCATGCAACCGCTCATTGCCAGACATGGCGTGCAGACCACAGTCTTACACCTTGCGCAACCGTGCGTTAACGCCACTCCTTCCCCACGTTTTCAGAAAAACGTAGCAGACGTTACTCTCCAAGCAGAGGTTTGGGTTTCGGGGGTATTTTAGTGTGTTTTTAGGCTTTTTTGGGGGGGGTTCTCATTTGCACTGAATTTTTTTTCCCACCTAACCCAACCTCTGCCGGCACTCACCCCGGGGCGGGGCAGACCTACATGTATTAAAAGCTATTCAAAACAGGTGATAGTGCCCCTCCCCGGGAACCATCAAACTGTCATTAGGGATATCCATTTTATTGTGGTGGATTATCACACATCTAGCCAGTCAGAAAGACATTCATTGGGCCACACGCCTCCTGCTGATCGTGCCTATTCATGTGTCTGGTTTACACCTCCTTGCAGAACGACTGAAATGTGTTGAAGTGATTAGGTTTATAGCCCATTGAAGCTTTCGACTGCCTGCAGAGGTTGGGTTTGGTGGGAAAAAAATTCAGTGCAAATAAGAAACCCCCCCAAAAAAGCCTAAAAACACACTAAAATACCCCCGAAACCCAAACCTCTGCTTGGAGAGTAGCAGAACAGGAGCTGTTATATAGAACAGGAGCTTTAAGTGTTGTCTGTCCTTGGGGCTGCCCTTCCCTGTTGAGGGTGAGGTTGCATAGTTTCCCTATTACTTATTTGTAGCTGCATGTAACTTACTGCATTTAGCCCCAATGGGGCATGATGAATATGCAATAAATAAGCTTCTTTGTCGTTAACTTTGGTGCAGGCACCATGTCTGATGGTGGTGAGTGCTGAAGGTGCGCTGACCGAGGCTCAGGTCCATCTCTCACCAACTGGCGAGGAATTCCGCTCCTTCAACGTCCACGACATCAACGGTATGAGACAGCTGGCCAGTCGGGGTGTGGAGGTAAGGTGTAGTCCATAATGGGACTGAGAGGCCAGGTAATGTCCATAAACCATGTCATGGCTATAAGTACTGAAGCTTGGAGGAATTTATTTTAGGTGTAGGAAAAAAATGTGTTTCCTGTTTCAGTCCTGGAAAAATCATGGTCAATAGGGAGGAATGCTTTTTTTTGCTTTGCTTTTTTTTTTACTTGACTAGTTTAACAAAGTAAAACTTACATGTGGATCGAGGACACTTTTTTCAGTTCAATGTTTGTAAACTGATTGTATCACTCAGGTGTCAGATCATGGAGCTGCAATGTAGAAAGGTCAATCAGCTCAAAAAAATTTGTCCCTTGCAGGGGTCCACCCAAAAGAAGGCTAGGGTCGGTCAAGAAACACAACATTTTTTTCCTAGGCCTTACTTCCAATGCTCAAAGAAACAAACTTTTATAGTACTCGGGACAGGCCTTCCTGTGTTTTTGCAATGGTGTGCATAGTGTCCTGGATATTTATGTTTACCGAAGGAAAACATAATTGTTTTTGCTCAGTTTCCTCTTCCAATTACCTGATTTGTTGACATCTGTCACCATGGTAACTGGTGTTGGGTTACATAATGTTGCAATCTTATAGTAGGAGGGATTTAGTCTCCTGTCTGACCATATATATGAATGTATTTGAGTAAGAATTAACAGAGCTGACCATGTGCGAAGGTAAACATTATGCATTTGCTTTGGAAATGTTACCTTTCTAGTTGAATGTCTTTTTCATAATTGATTTTTTTCGTTCAAAATGCAAGAAAAGGTGCACGTGTCCCGGCGAATCCAAGAAGCAACAAATAAAATTGTTGTGGCCTGATAATTATAACTGTCACCTGTTTTAGGTGAGAATCATCTCAGAAGATGAGAGTGAGGTTCACCGTCAACTGGCAGCCAAGATTGGCTGTAAGCTAGAGGAAGGCTGCATGGTGGGTGGACATGGTTGTTGTTATTTGTTGTGATTTGGATTTGAAGGAAACTTTGTGACTGTTGACAGTTACAGTGGACTTCTATTTCTAAATACAATGTGTATGTAATACATGTTACATCTGATCCTTATGTTGTAATCACTGGATTTGAGTACATGGTTAATGTTGATGTTTAATTTGGGCCTCAGACGTGTGTCAAGCAAAGAAGTTCAATCCCCAAGGTTGGACCAACATATCCAGACATGCACCCAGACGTTGTGCCCTTGGGAAAGGCACTTAACACGTATTTCCCCTCTCAGTTAGATCTGGGCTCTACTAAGGTTTGGGTTGGTGTTAGGAAGGGCATCCAGCCGTAAAAATCTTGCTCTAAAAGAAGACTTGCATTTGATGCAAGCACGTCTAACCCCCGTTTTGGGGGAAAATGACGTTAAAATTGGATTAAAAAAAAAGAGTGCTTAACAGTGTCCTCTCCTGGGTCTTGTATCTTATGTAATGTTGTACATGTATGACAGGACAAGCTGGCAGTTGTTGACTCCTGGAGGAAGGATCTGGGTCTGGACTGGCTACAGGTGGCATATATAGGTGGGTAGAACCTTTGCACAAACTCTCTACACGGCACTACTTCCAACCCAGGCATCTCCTAGCAGGCCGTTAGCAGGCACTCTAGTCCATGGGGGAAACCAGATTTTGTTACCAAATCAAGGGACAAAATGCGAATGCCTTCATGTGATAGTCCTTCACACAAGCTTTTCTAAAATGTATGATAACCATGTTGAATGCCCAGCTTTGACCTTGCCATTATTTGCCACTCCCCTTTGCATTAAAAGTAGAAAAGGACATAGTTTGTATGGGGTCAAAGTTCAAGGTCAGATAACAAGGTCAAAGCTGCCACGCTGCAACGGTTATCATGCATAATGATTAACTAGAGGACCCAACCTTTCTAAAAAGTTATCCTTTGTCCCTCTGTTTGGTAACAAATTGTCATTTTTGAGGATCTGGCCCATGGACTACTCATCATGTTTGAGGGGTTTGCCCTGCTCTGGTAGTCTTCATTCTCTTCCTGAAGAATGTACATTTAACTAAAATGTTAAACCCCTTGTCCTGCTGGCATTTTTTATACATTATAAATTTTTCAAATTTGATTTAAATTCCTTATCAGGTCAAATACCATTGATTTCTTTTGTGCTGCTATGGCGTATATGTACTATGTAGTTCCTTCCTCATTCAATGCACCTGGTTGCGGTACCCCACATTTATGGCAGAAATACTCGTACCATACCGTAAAGTACGGCCCGGTCCGGATCACCCGTATCAAAGTTAACGTTATTGCGGCGCAGGTATGACATAATAGTACGTACAACTCATATGCATTGTATATGGGGCCAGCAGGACAAGGGTTTTACAATAGATCTTGCTGGTTAGTTACAAGCAGATGTGTTTGTTCCCCAGGGAGTGATGCCAGTGACTCGGAGTGTATCAAGAAGGCAGGGGTGAACGGCTGTCCAATGGATGCTCAGCATCCTGCCAAGAACTACTCACGATTCGTCTCCAAGCGGCGCGGTGGTCAGGGGGCCATCCGAGAGTTCTGTCAGCATGTGGAAATTACCATTGAGAAAGCAAATAATGAAAATAAGCCAAGACCAGAATAGACGACGTTCTCTCAAAGGCATCCAGTGCAGTTTTTAGGGCTTGGAAACCTGATTTTTCAAAGTCAATATTCTAGTCACTTATCTACATACTGAGTTGAAACCACCCTATCCCAATGTATATTGACCATCATGGAACAAATTCCCAAACTTCTGACAAAAAATTGTTACTGGAAGGGCCCTGGGCTGATATTTTAGGGTACCTCCCCTAAAATAAAGGACTCACATTGGGGCTTGTTTCTGCAGTTTTATATTCCCAAAGTATGAAATACTGGTTGAAATGTGCTAATGTGAAGCAGTATTTTGTGTCAATATCATAAATATTTCCAGTTTTGCTGAAATTGCATTGGATGCCTATAAATTTGTAGCTAGCCTTAACAAAAAGAAAGGTAGTGTTCTTCTCAAGTTGATTGTGAAGTTCCCAGTAAATGTTGCTAGTCACCATTTGCAATTGAACACTGCTGTATGAAAAGAAAACTTAAGGTAGTGTTCTTCTCAAATTGATTCTGCAGTTCCCAGTAAATGTTCTTGTAACTCTCATGTTTCAGCTTGAAATACCACCTGTATTATGAACTACTAGACTAGTGTGGGTAAAATTGAACAGTGCTAATGTCTTACCAAATGACCTATGCCTTAGCACTAGTCCATGTATTGGGTTCATAAGTCTACACATTACTACCTGTAAGATGCATAAGAAAGAATTGAAAAATGATTGCACTACTACATGTAGTGTAGTGCAGATTCTGTACAGATGACAAGACCTACAATGGTGCAAAGTCCACATTTCATAATTGGACTAAAGGGGAAAGAATTTGAGTATTGAAGGAAGAATCTGTCTAGTGCAGGTAGTTTTGACTATTACTATTTTGACAGTACTGGTATATAGAAAAATGTATAAATTTGTGAATTTACTTCATGATTATACATTGTCTTTTTATCTGTCTTTTACTTGTTATACCACAAATGGTGGTAATAGAACTGAGAAATTATTGACATAACCTTGTCAGCAAAGGTGAAGAGCCTAATATTTCCCATCACACAGGTACATGTAATATGGCCAAAGAGGAGATATCAGGTACTAATACTACATGATACCACATGTAGTATGATAAGATGTGGACTGATGAATCCAGTTGTTTCTGTATGTGTGTACAATTGTTACCTTAAGTTAGATCCTCCCGCAACTACTGTTGCATCGGTCAACTTAGTCTAGTTCTGACAGAACTTCTCCAGGTACTTTTGTGTTAGGCCGCAATAGACATGGCTTCTAGTGTATCAAACCCCAATGGAGCCTAGTATACTTCTCTCCAAGATTTGATTTGTTATGATGATACAGATTTAACTGTTTTATCTTCTACAACTTTGTGTTTTAGCAGTAAGCATTGGAGATTAAATATAACCCTGTCTGTATTTCTGAGATTGACCTAAGACTAATATGTGTCATTAAAGCCTTGTGTCATACAAGTGCTATCAATTTATTACTTGTGAATACAGTAATTGGTCAAATAATGGTTATATCTATACTATGTACCATCTTTAGAAATGGTTGTTAGAGATATCAAGTTTTACAATTTGTGCCATTATATGAATATACAAATGTAATTGACACCGATAGTATTGTTGTTTAGGACATTGTTTTTGTGTAGTGCATGTAGTTGATATGTTGTATTCAAATTTTGCAAATTTCAAACAGACTGAATGTCTAGTATGGTTCAGAATTGCTTTTTATCTTTTTAGTCTGTAAATTTTGGTTCAATGCTTCCTTTTACTGCACCATGTTAGATTGTTTCCACATGTTTTCATTTTCTAGCGATTTCCACTATGTACATGTCTAGAAAATGCCAAATATTATGGATGGAAACAGTTAAAATCTATTCTACAATGAAAGTATACAGATATATTCTACAATACAAGTATAAATTATAACGTTACTTCTTGTATCTGCTACTACAATGTAAAATGTATTTCAAAACCAACCACCAATTATGCAATTAATATTGTACAACTTAAAATCTCTTGCTCAATAAATTCTTTCATTCATGTACATGTACATAAGAGACATTGTATATTGATATTTAGTGCTTGCAGAATGCACCACATGTAACACTGTCATAATTCCACCAGGCACCAAGACCTACTCTCCAAGCAGAGGTAATGTTGGGGAACGATTGTTAGCTTTTTACAAATGTATTATGTGGTCGTTTTTTTAGTCTCTACCCCCACCACCCGTCGGCCTTCTCTGGCTAGTGGATACTGCCTGGCCAATTTGATACTGTCTTTTTAAAAATTGCCATCGAAAGGGATCTGCTTGGAGAATACCAAGACCAGCATATTAGGGAAATGGTGAATTTAAAGAGATGTACATGTAATTACACTGTACATGCTAGCGACATGGTAGCCAGCGACATTAGGAAGCCTTAGTGATACACATCTTCCATGTCATTGTCATGCATTTATATGTTACAAGGGTCTATACACTTTGTTAGTCATCATTTACAATTGAACACTGTGGCTGTATGAGGGCTAAACATTTTCTTACCAAGTTATGGCTTTTTTTGGCATTTGTGGGTGGGAGAAGAAAAACTTTACACGGATCTGTACACTAAAATTTTGGTATGTGGATTGGTGTAGGCAAATTGAAGGGCAAGGTCGATTATGGACCTCCTGTCAGCTGTCTATGGTATTGCAGCAGAACGTCAGTTTTTCACATCTCATGTACTGGAAATGCTTTGACTTTACTCAGGAGTAGGTTCAGTTCAGGCTATGGTTGTGATCTTTCAATGGACGACAGTTCTTGCACTCAAAAAGGTTGTACAATATAGGTTGGGCTAACTTATACATGTAGCTTTTTTGGAACTGCATGGGTCATTTTCTCACAAGTGAGGGTTGAAATATTGCCATGACTTTTGGCATGTAAGTAGTTTAACATGGTACACAGGCCTGTTCAGTTCCTGTCATCTGTCCTTTGGCTTGGTTTGTCTTTCTCTGGGAGTCTTTGTACAAGTACCATGTATTGGTCAGATTGAAAATTCACATTACTTAGTTGTAAAATGTATATACTGTATATGGAGCCTGATATATGAGTGTATTAATTATAAACAAGACAATGATCTTGTTGAACACAACTTTATTGTCACAAGCATGTAGAACACAGCTGCAATTCACATTCTGTCATTCATCTTAATTGAAAAGTAACTGATAAATGTGGAAATTCAATAACAGTATGGACTCTTATCTGGTACCTATACAATCATGTAGTTTTAAGGTAAAAGAACTTCTAACACATTTGGGATGTACAGTGCAGTAATACAGGTTTTAGCACTCTTTTTTGTTTACTTCACACTTTATATATATGGTACATTGGAGCAAATAAGATCAAGCCTACTTTAATTCTTTTGTATTTTCCCACTGGTTATGGATATCCTGTTACTGTATGAAGCAGCATCACTGCACCAGATAACACACTGAAATTGAAAAGCTAGTATTCTGTATGCTTGCTCTCCTGCTCATCTGATGCAGCCTTGACACATTTGGCCATGGTCTGGGAGGCTCGACTGATAGAATCTGTCATAAAGAAGTCCTTAAGTTCCTGCAGAGTTGGCTGCAGTGGTGATGCGCTGATTTTCCCCTCCACTAGACCTGACAGTTCTTGTGCCTGCTTGAAGTAGTTGGCATCTTCGACGTCTCCGTACCGCACCAGGTTTGGCGAAACTTCCCGCAGCCTTCCTCGGACTTCGTCGAGCGTGTCGTACGGCAGCGTGAGCCCGGCCAGCTCCGACAGCGCCCGCAGGACCTTCCAGTCTTCCCGTGCCATCCCGGGCGGGTTGACGGCCGATCTGGTCTGCTGGGCGCGGCCCTCCGTGTTGACGTACGTGGCCGTCTTCTCCGTGTACGCCGCCGCTGGCAAGACCACGTCGGCCATAGGTGCTCCCACGTCGCCGTGGTGACCCTGGTAAACAACGAAGCAGTCTTTGGGAAGATCTTCACGTGTAACAGCGCCACCGTCAGCCCCCAGCAGGAACAGCACCTTGGGCGGGTTCTCTCGGATGGCGTCCACCCCCGCCTTGTAACCAAGATCCAGTGCTGCCACCTGGCTGGCCACCCTGTGCAGCACGTTCAGAACTCGCCATTCCCCGTCTGCCTGGCTGGTCGTACGCAGCTTCTGTGCCAGCGCGCTGACAGCCTTGTGAACGGCCGCGCCGTCTCCCCTCTGCAGAGCCTCGCTGCCGACCACCACCATGGGACGTTTAGCGTCTGCCAGGACCTTGGAGTACGGGTGTTTCCCGTCGATGAGGTCCTGTAGAGCGCTGGGAGACTCCCCCAGATGAGCGTACTCGTACGTCAGGTTGACAGGTGCACCCAGCACAGCCACCTGGAGATCGTTGTGCAGCCAGCTTTTCCGGACGCGTGTGTTGAAGAGCGGAGCCTCGAAGCGTGGGTTTGTCCCCACCAGCAGCAGGACGTCTGCCTCCTCCACACCTGCGATGGACGTGTTGAGCAGGTAGTTGGAGCGCAGGTCAGTCCCAGCACCATTCATGGGGAAGATCTGGAGGAAACAAAACAAGAATTAACGTCCTTCTCTTTGAGCAGATTACCAAGTCAAGAACATGTTTCCTACAGAATAGAGCTGAGTATAGGCACATATAGGTTTAGAAACAATTCAATAAGTTAACATGTTCTTCTGAAGTTTGTCAATAATAACAGAAACATTGATGAACTTGACAGTTAAGGTTAGTTTTTGTTCTTGGAGAATTATCAGACAAACCTAAGATATTCTACTTTTCATCTCCATGTAAGTGGAAATAAACTTCACAAGGTGACAAAGAGGGAGCAAAACTAATTAAAAACGCAACAGATTTTCAGGGTAGTTACATGTAGCACTGTCAGTCAGTAACGCAAACACAAGCACACTTTCCTGTCTCTGGAACCAATGGGGGACCAGCTATATTTAGGCATTTTAGGCCACAAATACTACATGTGTATATAATAATCAATGTAACTTTATACAGGTATGAAACCGGTACTTTGGGCCTGTACCTAATTAGTTTTTGCAGTACAGTTGTAAATGTACCAATACACAGCAGCCCTACACAGTGAAGATCGGAGGCAAGATGGACAAGTCAGTGTGCAAAATTCCTGGTTGCCCAGTTGACCCGGGCAACCAAATTTTACTTGGGACAACCTATTTATGAACCTAGGTAGCCCAGTGTGAAATGCACTGAATTTTAAGAATCCCCCCCCCCCAAATCATGCCCACTTGCACCACTGTATCCGGCAGATGCTTTTTAATTTTAGGTATTAATGGCTATTACTAGTATCTGATCAGTTTAAACTAAAGGCTGTTAGAAATATTGTCAAAGGCTTACAACATGTATGTATGTAACATAACTTAATTGAGGAAAGTAGTAACTTATAGGTGGGGCAACCTAAAATTCTGATGGGCAACCTAATTTTTGCTCAAAAATGGTTCAAAAAAGTATTTTGTACACTGAAAAGATGAGACCTACCTCCTCTGTACAGAGTGCTTCACTGCCCAACCTGTTGAGTAGGTCCTTCAGGGCGATCAGGGCTTCAGCGTCCACCTGCCCCCCCACGACAGCCCCCACCTCCTCACCCCGCACACTGTGTAGCTTTCCCGCGGTCCTCAGCAGGGCGTCCTCCCACGTACACGGCCCCAGGCTCCCGCTATCGTCCTTCATCATCGGCTGGGTCAGGCGCTGCCGCTTCAGACCGTCGTACGCAAACCGCGTCTTGTCTGATATCCACTCCTCATTGATGTCCTCGTGCAGGCGAGGGAGGATCCGCATCACTTCACCAGACCTGGGGGGAAACAAGGAATGTGTGAGAGGAAAAATCTTACTTCTTAGTGCACAGAGGGGTTAAGCCAATTTGATTTGTTGGTTCTTGCATTTTTTCAGAAAAAAAAAATGAAGCGGCAGGGCTTTAAAAAAAGCAAATAAAAACAGACGTAGTAATTCAAACAATGAATTTCAAACTTTTAATCAAACCAATGTATTGAATCATTAAAAAATAACTGTAACAACTCTAAAGAGAAGGTACTTCCTTCAAATGTTGACTTCTTGTAGCCAATCCCACTTATCTAGTTTGGCTCACCGTATTGTTCCATTACTTATGCTAAACTTGTTAAATTGATTCATTTTTTCATTGTACTTGTTTATTACCTTAGTTTATTACTTCTTCAATATATTTCATTCAATAAACTGTAGAAATTGTAAAATCATGAAGGGGAGGACTTTAAATAAGCCATTGCAGCTTTTCTTCCTGCCCTTGCACATTTATTTCTGTTGTATCATTTTGTATAATTTTTCATTATGTATGTATGACATTTGTGCTAAATGAAAAATTAAAAAAAAATATTAAAAAAATGTTGGGGCCAGAATATGAGCATTTTGGAATTAATTCAGAAATGTTCTATTCTTTTTAAATCCTCCAAATAGTTGGGTTGAACATTTATCTGTATCTCTATAGCCGGTATAACCGCCTATCTGCATAACACACCAGCTTCGCAGGCACGCGGCACGTGGCTTGTTCTATTCTGGGCTGGTATTAGGTACTTAGTAGTTGGGACGTCCACCAGTTTATTTACTGACCTAGTACTGACTACAATGTTGCTGCCCACAGCGTCCATCACATCAATGGTTTCTGTCTTCCTGGTTTCCCACGGTCTGGCGGTGAAAGCGTACGGTTTGGACGTGAGTGCTCCCACTGGACACAGGTCAATCACGTTTCCTGACATCTCCGACTTGAACAGTTTCTCCACGTATGTACCGACCTGAGCAAAAAAAACATTCATTTATCAAATGCTGAACTTTCAAAGGCAAGCAGTGCAATTACAGGATTTTTAAGTCAATTTTCTCCTCATTTTTATCATAAATTTTATGTACATGTACATGTACTTGACTACCTCTGCAGTGTACAGAGAATCTGCCAGGTGGTGCTTGAGTACTGCATGTACTGCTCTATCTGCCTCCTGGGTTAGCTTTGTATTCTTTAGAGATGTTCCTGGCTGCCTGCACAGATAACTCTGACTCTTCCCATTTTCCAAGTGACAACTTAAAGGCATCCAATGCACTTTTAGAGTGGCAAAACATAAAACATTCTGAAATGTGTCTGACATTGATATTTACTGCTACATTTTGTACATTATAGTATATTGACTAAGAGTCCATGTGACTGACATTAGTATCCAAGAGCAAGTTGCTTTTAACTTTTTATCTTATGTTGCAAAAGTTTTGATGGACTGCAACTTAATTATGTTGCAATCCCAATTAAATCAAGTGTTGTGGATTAACCATTCCAAAAGAATGTAAAACTTCAGGAAAAAGCTTTACTTTGTTGGAAATTGTAACGATACAATACACGTGGGAAAACACAGCTGTTGCTGGTGTTGTGTCACACACATAGAGACAAATACAGGACAGGACAATGCTCATTTTCACTTGAGTTATGTGAGGAAAGTCGTGAAAGGTGCCTTTCCCAAGGGCACAAGATTGGTGGCATGTCAGGAGTCAAACCCAGGACCTCTTGGTTCCGAGTCGAGCACTCTGACGTTACGCCACACGACCCCACTCCCACTGCGACATTAGTTGACAGGGTGTTACTGAGTGACAGGCTGAATAAAAGTTCTAAACGGAAACTATGCGGCTCCAGATGTCTTACTGAGGGACGACTGCATGTGCAAGATGTCGGTAGCTTAAGGAATGAATCCCCTCTACTATATACAGGGTGTTACTGAGTTACCTACCTGCATGTCCCCACCACGCCCTGTTGTGCCCAGGTCATCCACACCTGCTATCTCACTGGCAAACCTGTTATACAGGACAAAACACACATTTTTAATACTGATGCTTTTACAGTGTAACACACTAATACATTGCTACTCAAGACTACTATATATAATAAGTTCCTATGATTTCAGTGTGCAAAATACCTGGTTGCCCGGTTGCCCCGGGCAACCAAATTTTATTTGGGGCAACCTATTTTTGAACCAGTGTGCTACCTGAATCTTAAGAATGCCCCCCCCCCAAAAAAAATATCATGCCCACTTGGCTTGCAACACTGTAGCCAGCAAATGCTTTTTAATTTTAGGTATGAATGTCTATTAGTAGTATCATCAGTTAACTAAAGGGCCTGTTAGAAATATTGTCAAAGGCTTATGTGAGGAAAGTAGTAACTTGCAGGTGGGGCAACCTAAAATTCTGATGGGCAACCTAATTTTTGCCATAGGTTGCCCACTGGACAACCTGGTTCAAAAAGGTATTTGCATTTGTGCTAGTCTTTAAATTTTTTTTGGTATGAAATGTTTGTACTTGTGAAGTTCAGTTGCAGGGAGAAGGCGACAAATGTACATACAGTGGAAAAGATTAGTTTGAGACATGTGTTTACCTGATACACCTGGTACAGTGGATACAGCGAGTCATGATGGTTTTGACCAGAGGTCCGATGTTTTTGTCCTCGACGGCACGTTTCCCAGAGAAGGCGTTGTCGGTAAAACGACTTCTGTCACTGCCAAACGTCATGGACTGGTCCTGGAGGTCACACTCTCCTGGAAACACAACAAATTTGTTTATTTGTTGTTTTTGTAAAAAGTTTGCTCAGTGCAAGACAATAAGGCAATAAGGGCATGCCATATCCTTCATTCCAAGATCCTTAAGACTGCTCTATGCTATTGACAACTAGCTCTCTATAGTTGTATTTAGGGGCTAATTTACTCCATTGGCCACTGTGCGTACATCACATTGTTAAAACTTCTCTTACTTAATACTAGCACTGAGTTTGTTTGAGCTGACCTGTAACACACGCTCATACATGTACGTGTCTGCTGCTCTCACCAGAAACATTTTGTAAATAGGTTGCCTGATATCACTTTATACCTTTATACCTGATATGACTTTTAGAATTTTATTTTAGCAAGTATTATGAATTTTATACTTGGATTTTGAAGGTGGATCTGTAAGCAATGACGCAATTCAGGTTTATAATGTACCTGCTATGTCATTGGTAATAAAATCTGAATCTGAAAAAACAAGGGCCACTGAACAAACTCTCACTGCAGCAGAATCTCTTCTCCCTAAGGCAGAAACATCAAGCTAAGGCCACACCAATTTAATTTCTTGGTTAACGGATTTGCCCACTTCATTTTTTTCTGATTTGCAAAAAAAATTCAGAATCAACTGCAAAATTCTCATATTTTGCCCTAACCTGAACAGTTGAAGCAGTCCTTTTCTTCCTAGTTGTTAGTTATTCCATCTTTCAATGCAGTGGTATCATTAAAAGTTCAAAATTCATTGTCTAGATTTTGAACCAGCCTGGTGTGTTGACTTCATGGCTCCTATCATACAATTTTGGGCCATAATAGGATGCCTAGGCCTGTTTTTATTTTTATTTTTTTTCCGCCCGCTCCATTATTTTTCTACAAGAATCTGTTAACCAAGAAATTAAATTGGTGTGGCCTAAGACCAGCTTGACTAACTGACTCAAGGGGCTAGGAAGGCTGCTCAGGAAATTCCCTACCCCATTGCAGGCCTGAATGGTTTGATCCACTCACACTGAAAAGAACAGTTCCCTATATATACGTACACTTTTTTTATACTTTTGATGGAAAATACAATTTACAAATACAATTTACAAAAACAAACAGATCATCTAACCAAAAATCAATGAAATCTGTCAAGTCTGAGTTACAGAGCTCTGTGAACACACAGGCAGGACCTAAAACAGTACCTTCCAGATTTCTCGGGTCCTTAGACTTACTTAAAACTCTCCTTTACTCAGACTCATTGTTTTGAAATATGGCAGAAAACAGGAGAAAACAGGACTACATTAAGCCCTGTCCTGCTTATCAATAGTTGAGATAGTATAAGAAGTTACTCATATATAGTCATAGTAATAAAATAATAATATGATATTTTATTGATGGAATGTACTTTCAAGAAGAAATCTACACTCTCTACTTCTAAGTAAATATTGTCTCTCTCACCTCCCTGGTCACAAATGGGACAGTCCAACGGATGATTGACCAATAGGAACTCCATGACTCCTTCCCGTGCCTTCTTGGTCATGTCCGAGTCCGTTTTGATCTTCCAGCCCTTCATGACGGGCATGGCACAGGCTGCTACCGGCTTGGGTGAGCGCTCCACCTCAACCAGACACATCCGGCAGTTACCTGGGACAACAAGAACCAAGGGGCATTGGACACTAGTGCTGCATACCTAAACCCACATTTAGATTCAGGTCCGGATCCAAGTCCAGAGGTTTAGGTTCAGTTCCAGACTTGTAAGTCTGGACCTAAACCCATGGCATATACAAAATTGCATGTTGGCAACCTTGCAATGTTGTCTGGGTGAAACTTTGGCCACATAACATGGAGGCCGGTACTTGACGATGCCTGATGGCAATGTTTTCTTCATTTTGAAAGCATTTCTTAGATGTTTTCATTTTGAGAAAAACAGAAGCGCTAGCAGCCAATGGAAGAAGCAACAAATAGATTTGTGTGGCCTTACTCTCATCTGCCGAATAAACATACCCCCCGGAATAAACGTACCCCCCGGACAAATCTTCAAAATCAAATAAACATACCCCCGGAATAAACGTACCCCCCGGAAAATTACCAACATTGACGGGTAACCTGTGTCTCTTGTACTAAAATGCGCCCTTACTGATATATGCACAAATCTTTTTTATTTGCTATTAGGAATTTAAATAGACAAAAAAAAGAGCATTTAATATTTCGTATTTTGATAAGCACCACCCATGACAATAGAACATTCAGACGAATTTATGCACGCGGTGATTGCAAAAGCCGGCCCGAAAATGACAAGTTTCTCGCTACAATACGCGTTTATAAACGTCTTCACGTCGATGATTTGTCAATTTTTTTCACACGAAGTTGAAAAAAATTACTGGTTTTCAAAAAATTAATAAACATACTGTGCAAAATAAGAACGTACTGGGTGGATGTTCGGGCCCAAAAAAATAAACGTACCCGTATGTTTATTCGGCAGATGAGAGTATGTCAGGCCTAGGGAAAAAAATGTTGTGATTCCTGTTTCTTTCAGTCCTGAAAAAATTAAGGTCTGTAGGTTGGGATAATCTTTTTTTTTTTTTGTTCTTAAACTTGGATAGTGGGTGTGAGTGAGACTTTGACAATCTCTAGTGACAATCTCTTATATTTTGGATGTTAATGTTGAAAAACCATTTCATCACACTCAGGTTTCTAATCATGGAGCTACATGTAGAAAAGGCTCAAAAAATTTATGTCCCTTAAGCTTGCAGGCATTCGCACAAAAACAAAGGCTAGGGTTGGCAGTTTTTTCCAGGGTTAGTCGGGAAACAGGAAACACAACATTTTTTCCTGTGCCCGACATCAATCTAGCTGTGAAACATCAGGCACCAGAACAGACCTGCGATGGACAGCCTGTCGTGGTAACAGAAGCGGGGGATCTCCACGCCCACCATGGCGGCCGCCTGCAGCACCGTCGTACCGGGGTCCACAAGTACGCGCTTGTCATCAACAAACACCTGCAACACGAACAAGGTCACGGTCACAATACAACAACAATTGACTTTACAAACTAAGATACTGCTCCTCGGTTTTACTGTGTGTTAACCTTATTAGCCTGCCACAGCATACCTCACCTCACCTCACCGGTCCCATAGCAGTCTGTCCTGCCGTCAGGGCAACTAAACTGTCCACAAGAGTTATCCACCCAGGGCGGTTCACCCACAGCATACAGGAGTTTATATTTTAAGAATAAGACGAAACACAAACAATGCAAGTAACGTTCCATGTATTTGATTGCCAATTACTGAACAGCAAATGATACATAGAGATAAAGACTTGAGCTGAATGCCCATGTTAACTGATATCACTGGCTGAGAGACATGACTCTTGACTTTGCATGTGATGATAGTCAGTCTCGCCAAGTTTCCCTTTATATATACAAACAGTTGAAACTTCAGAGATACGCAGTGAAAGCATGATTAATATATCAGTATTTTCTAGATGCAACATTGCACATTCAAAAAATTTTTAGGTGCAAATCTGGAAAACATTTTTCCACATTGCACCTCGGTATTTCGAGCCCTGTACAAGTACACAAAAAAATTGTGATTTACACTAAGTTACAGTATTTTTAAAATTTAAGGACATTATTTTAATTCATGCACATATTTTTCACGTGTATAGCCAGTCTTTTGAAGCAGCATTAACAAATTATAGATGCTCTTTTATAAGTTAATATAACATCAGTCAGCCTGCATATATATGGGAGTTCCCAACAACACTTTCTCGCAGGTGGCATGGCCTACAATTTAATATAATATTTCTCACCTTATAGTGAAATTTTTGTCCATGGTACTAGTCTTGCTCTGAAGTCCAACCCGAATCAGGGTTACGAAGCTATCTTTGTTCTCTGAACGTAGGTACAAGAGAAGCACTTTTTTTCACATGGCAATCACTCACTCACCCCCCTCCCCCCATAGTATATACGTACCTAACTTCCAGAAGGTCTCATACCGGAATTACTCCGCACGTGTAGGGTCTAAAAGAGTCCCGACAAAAAAATGATTGTGCCTGAACAGCGTGAGTTTAGGTCCACCATAAAATCCCTTTCATCACTCAGACCTGATCTAAAAAGGATTTGAGGTGAAAGCCTGTTTATTACTGACAGGATCAGGCAGGGAAGTTTCGGCGTCCGAGCGATTGTCGGACGTATACGCTTATTTTGACCTGAGTACTGCGGTCGGGCACAGTGAGCCAAAAGAGGGCCTCTTCCGGGTCATGGGTAATTGCAGTTATACATGACGTAAATATCGAACTAGCGGTTAGAATTGGGGAAAAAATTTTTTATCGTTTACATGATACGTGTGCTTGGTATAGACAGCAAAAAATCTGTTGATATACGATTTTTTGATTGGATTGACAGCCAAAATAGTGGCCTATTTTAACATGTAAGTCTACGGGACGGCGAAATTGGCGTATGAGACCTTAATAGAAATTAAAAATATTCACCAAAAATCAACGATTAGTGCTAAGGTCCCAATTTTTGAACAATGTTTGCCCAGGATTTAATGTCCGATTTTTCAGCGTAAGTTGCATTTCGTAACCACGCCCGTTGCCATGGCAACGGACGAGGCCATTTCTGCGGGGGTTGATTGA
>NW_017803864.1:189222-211618 GCF_001625305.1 Branchiostoma belcheri | reverse complement strand
GAAAGAAAAGGGGGGAGTAGTGTAACAGTGGGGTTTATCCTCCGCTAACTGACCATGCTAAATGGTCGTGCGACCTTTTAGTGTAATGGTTAGCGTTGGTGACCGCCAAGCGGACAACTCGGGTTCGATTCCCGGTTGTGACATGCTCGCCCCTTTCGGTTTTTACAGTAACATCAAGTATAGTAAATCTTCACAAAATCACTTCTGTAAATTGTGAAACCTTCGCAGTGGTTTTATTTTGCAGTAGGATGGAAAGGAAGGATTTCAGTGTTTTAGATTGTAGTTGAAACAATAAATATTATTCTAGTACAGTAGTACAGTACTAGTAGTCATACAAGAAAGACATAGGGAAGTCACCATAAAAACTGCAAAAATTGAAGTTTCATGATTTTACAGCATGTTTTTGCATTTTCTCCATGTAATCTCCTTACATGCACCTGTGATAAGTTGCTTACATTTCAGCAATTTTGATTTTCTCCATGCTAAGTACTAGTACTATATAGCTAGTTGGTCTTACACATTTTTAATGAATTTACATTAAGTGCAAGTCTGAAGTCAAGTCTGTACCATCTGCACTTCTAAGGCCACACCAATTTAATTTCTTGGTTAACGGATTTTTCTACAAAAATAATGGAGCAGGCGGGCGAAATAAAAAATAAAAACAGGCCTAGGCATCCTATTATGGCCCAAAATGGTACGATAGGAGCCATGAAGTCAACACACCAGGCTGGTTCAAAATTTAAACAATCAATTTTGAACTTTTAATGATACCATTGCATTGAAAGATGGAATAACTGTAACAACTAGGATGAAAAGGACTGTTTTGAACTGTTCAGGGCAAAATATGAGCATTTTGCAGTTGATTCTGAATTTTTATTTTTATTTGCAAATCAGAAAAAAATGAAGCGGGCGAATCCGTTAACCAAGAAAGTAAATTGGTGTGGCCTGAGTGTAAACATAACACTCAACTTCTTCCAAGTTTACTCAGTCCTGTGTGTGTTGTTTGTTGTGTGTGCAGGGTGGGAGGGTAGGCTATCTGGAGATGGCAGCTGAGTACAGTGTGGACATAGACATTGACATTGATTGGCCAATCGCGGAGCAGCGAGTCCTGCGGTTTGGCTACTTTGGTAAAGAGAAGAGGCAGGCAAGTTACAAGAATTTCCTAACTACAGATCACAAAAGGCCAGCTGGCCTGCAGTCTGTTGGGTGGATGCATGTAGTGAATGGCATGTGTGACATGTATGACTGACTGTACTATGTAGCTGTAAACATAGCATAGTTTCCCTACTAGTATTACTTATTTGTGCTGCATGTAACTTGCTGCATTTAGCCCCTCACATGATGAATATGCAAAAAAATTAACTTCATTGAGATGGTGGACGATATAAACTCCCTGGCACTTTTGATCAATTGCTTACGTCACATACATGTATCTGATATTCAGTAAAGTCTTGTGTAAATAAGGTCACGTGTTTGTAAACCGTAACTCTATCTCACGAGATCATGTTGTGAAGTGGTCATTCATTATCCTGATGAAGGCAACAGTGGTCACTGAAAATTTGATCTCTCTGTAAATTGTGTGTTGGAATAAAGTTCAATGTTTTATTATAAGCTTCATTGTCGTTAACTTTGGCGCAGGCACCATGTCTGATGGTGGTGAGTGCTGAAGGTGCGCTGACTGAGGCACAGGTCCATCTCTCGCCAACTGGCGAGGAATTCCGCTCCTTCAACGTCCACGACATCAACGGTATGAGACAGCTGGCCAGTAGGGGTGTGGAGGTAAGGTGTAGTGCATGATGGTAATGTTTTGTATGTTTTATTTATTTACTAAAAGTAATTATTATTATTATGTTATCATTATTTATTTTCTTTATGTGGACTCCAGGAAGAATAGTAATAGAATTAATCAATGACATACTAATGGAGATCGAAATAAACAAACAAATGTGCAAAACCATGTCATGGCTAGCACGTCGGCAGAACGTACTGCGCCTGCGCAGAACCCTGGATTTTCGCAGTTTTTGGTCAACGTTGCATCAGAATTTTGCCTGTTGCAGACAAGATTTTTTCCGACATAACATTTGGAAACTACAGACGATATGCTAACCTTATATGTGCGAATACGACCTGATGTGAGACGTTCTGCCAAAGTGCTATGTACAATACATTACGGATTTCGCGCAGGTGCAGTACGTTCTGCCGACGTGCTGTCATAGCTATAATTGGAGGAATTTATTTTAAGTGTAGGAAATAATTTATTTTAGGTGTAGGAAAAAATGTGTTAACTGTTTCAGTCCTTTAAAAATCATGGTCAATAGGGAGGGAAAAAATGACAATTGCTTTTTTTTTGCTTTCTTTTTCATTTTGGCAATCTCTAGTGATCCAACTTGTACAATACAGTTTAACAAAGTAAAACCTGCATGAAGGACACCTTTTTCAGTTCAATGTTTGTATTGATCTGACACCTGAGTGATACAATAATTATTAATGATTGTATCACTCAGGTGTCAGATCATGGAGCTACAATGTAGAAAGGTCAATCAGCTCAAAAAATTTGTCCCTTGCAGGGCTCCACCCAAAAGAAGGCTAGGGTCGGCAGGTTTTTCTAGAGTCGGTCAGGAAACACAACATTTTTTTCCTAGGCCTTACTTCCAATGTTCAAAGAAACAAGCTTTTAAAGTACTTGGGCCAGGCCTTTCTGTGTTTTTGCAATGGTGTGCATAGTGTCTTGGATATTTATGTTTACCGAAGGAAAACACATTGTTTTTGCTCAGTTTCCTCTTCCTCTTCTCCAAATACTATCCTCTGACCTTGCCAATTACCTGATTTGTTGACGTCTGTCACCATGGTAACTGGTGTTGGGTTACATAATGTTGCAATTTTATAGCAGGAGGGATTTAGTCTCCTGTCTGACCATATATATGAATGTATTGGAGTAAGAATTAACAGTGCTGACCATGTGTGAAGGTAAACATTATGCATTTGCTTTGCAAATGTTACCTTTCTTGTTAAATGTCTTTTTCATAATCATAATTACTCCGTGAAGGAGGTCAGGACCTCCGGACGGAGTGTTGTAATCGGCTGATTTTTCATGTTCGCAGTCAAAACACTGGGTTCTCTTTGTGTAATCGGCACGCAATTTTATACGCCGTCTGCGGGCATGCCCGTGTTGATGCACGAATGTGTATTTTTGCCGTTGCTGCTTTCGCGGTCAATGTAATATCGCAGACGCACCCCTACAATTACGAGGCGAATTGGAATGGTCCAGAAAAACGCGTTGTTTGGAATAGCAGTGGGGTTCAAAAAAGTTCATGCAGATACGGGGTGGTTTTTATAAGTGGTTCCAGATGTTTTTGCCCATGGTTAAGAGATGCCAAGTGTTTTGGAAGATGTTCGCAGCCAAAACGCATTCTTCCGTACGTCGCATTTCTGTGTAATTTCGCATGTGGTGTTGCATTATGTCCGGGATGATGCACGTCTTTTTATTTTTACCGTAGCTGTTTTGATATTGGAGTAAATGCTTATTTTCGAAACATCCCCATTTCTTTGAAATGGTTTCGTCCGTTTATGCAACTGTTACTGCGCTAATGACGACCAGTCGCGCTGTCCTGATACACCGCGAATGTGCGAGTGTTCCCTGTAGACAGTCCCGGGAGTCATTTTTTTGCACATTCCAGGAGCCAAACCAAAATACGTTCATGAACCGAGTCCAAAAAACCGAAACGTGAAAATCGGATGATCGGACCTGATGTACATTTCTCTTTCTATAGATTGTACACACAATACACACATCTTTAGATAATCTGGCCATGGCAGGTTAAAAAAAAGTAACCCTGAATCATACTAGATTAGCGTAAATGCATGTTAATGCGTTCAAAACAAGAAAAAAATTGTTTCCGGGTATTAATCTCTTGAATCACGGCGCTGAATATTGACGCAAAAATATTTCGGGCATCGCGCGCCCTTCCCGCGTCACGTGTAGGCATCTCGCATCTCTGATTGGTTGTTGCGTCTTAAGATGACTGAGCCGACGCGCGTTTAAACAATTTTTCTTTGTTCGATTTATCACACTTGTCGCCAATGGCTACTTCTTTTTGTTGCAATATATAATACTTCACGGAGAATTGTCGCCTATGGCTTCTTGTTGATTTTTTCATTCAAAATGCAGAAAAAAGTTGGACCGGGGAATCCAAGAAGCAACTAATAAAATTGGTGTGGCCTGATAATTATAGATACATAATTATAATATAGAGGTAGATAGATAATTAAAGGTTAAGGTAGATAATTATAATTTCTGTCACCTGTTTTTAGGTGAGGATCATCTCAGAGGATGAAAGTGAGGTTCACCGTCAACTGGCAGGCAAGATTGGCTGTAAGCTAGAGGAGGGCTGCATGGTGGGTGGACAGTCAACTTGTTCTTATTTGTTGTGATTTGGATTTGAAGCCCAATATATAAACCATAAACTCCCGGATACTTTTGATGATTTTTTAAATTTTCGTTTTCAGATTCACAACTATCAAACTCGCAAACGTTCCGATTTTCATATCCCCCTAGTAAAAACTTCTCTTGCCCAAATGTCGGTTAGATACAAAGTTGTCACCTTATGGAATGAACTAACTCCGGCCCTAAAGGAGGAGGGCCTTGTATAAGCATTCCATGCTTCTCCCCTCCTCCTGCACCTGTTTTATCCTTGTTTTGTATTATTATTGTCTTTTTGTTTATGTGCAAACTAATAAAATCAAATCAAAATCAAGAAAACTTTGTGACTGTTGATAGTTACAGTGGACTTCTATTTTTGAATACAATGTGTATGTAAATGTAATACATGTTACATCTCATCCTTGTGTTGTAATCCCAGTTAACTGGATTTGAGTACATTGTTAATGTTGATGTTTAATTTGGGCCTCAGACATGTGGCGTCTGTGTGGTGTAGTGGATAGAGCATCCGACTGTCAAGCACCCAGACGTTGTGCCCTTGGGAAAGGCACTTATAAGCACATATTTCCCCCCTCAGTTAGAGGGATACTGGGCTCTACTAAGGTTTAGGTTGGCGTTAGGAAGGGCATCCAGCCATAAAAATCTTGCTCTAAAAGAAGACTTGCATTTGATGCAAGCACATCTAACCCCCGTTTTGGGGGAAAATGACGTTAAAATTGTCCCAGTGCTATCTCCTGGTCTTGTATCTCTTGTAATGTTGTACATGTATGACAGGACAAGCTGGCTGTTGTAGACTCCTGGAGGAAGGATCTGGGTCTGGACTGGCTACAGGTGGCATATATAGGTGAGTAGAACCTTTGCACAAACTCTCTGGTACTCAGGCCTCGAAATTAACTTTTCTTCCTATTATCCCAGCACTGTCCCAAAAATGAATTTCAGTTGTCCCGAGGTGACTGATAATGAACTGCCCCAACCTGTTTTTCGGGAAGTATTGTATGACAGTCACTTCAACTTGAAGTCAACTTTATTTTGCTTACATTTTGACTGCCAGGCACACAGGGTAGCCTGGAAATTCGGGGGGGGGGGACTGATAAACAAAGAAGGGCTGACATTCTGATGTTGATTATTTTTCTGTTGTCCCAAAAATGTCCCAAAGTGTCTTTTTAATTAGTTGTCCCAGTGTAAATTTTAGTGGTCGGTGGCCAACGGACCACCTTTAATTTAGAGCCCTGGTGCTGTGTTCAAGTTCGCTAGAACTAGTCCCGGACTTGTAAAACTGTTTACTAGGTTCCGGTCCAAAAAAAACTGAACATCTGGAACAAGAAATAATCATGTCACATTCTCCTTTTATTCTAAGTGAGATCTTCAACAGTCAAAAAATTGCACTGCAAAATGAAGAAAACATTGCCATTGGGCATCGTCAAGTGTCCACCTTTGTAAATGACATGAACATGTATTTGGCTACAGTTTTGCCCAGACATGCCCTGCAAATAATATATGATTGTTGCTTCTAAACCCTGGTACATGTAGTGCAGTGGTCGCTACAAAATTTTGTGGTAAAAATGCCCCATTTTCCATTGTGAAATGTTCACTGAGAAGTCCCGTATTTTGTATATGCCCTATATGGGTGGCAGGGTTTTTTCTAAATAGGAATAAGGGCGCTGCTCCCTCATGTAACCAGCCAGCTCCCTCATATCAATTCTCAGATTGAACCCTAAGTGCCTACTTACTTACACACCATTTAGTCTTTATCAAAATGATTTTTCCAGTTATGCTGTAAAGACAATAAAACAATGCATTCTAGCATTACTGTACTCTCATATTCAAAAAAAAAATCCCCCGTCAGTTGCTTGCGATCTGCTCCCTCATGCTACATTACACACTACGTCTTAATAAAAAAAATATGCATAATTATGCATAACCCTTCTAACCTTATGGAACCCTTATGCATAATTATGCATAACCCTTTGAACCTTATGCATACAATGTCGTTATGCATAATTATGCATAATTTTGCATAATTTTGCTTTTTGGATTAATCCCTACGGGGTAATCAATGGCTGCTATGTATTTATAACATCATTTTTACTTTCAGTTTGCGATGTTAGCCCAATTGGGTGTACGGTTGTGGAGATATGGGAGGCCAGTCCCAAATTAAACTGGAAGTCCCAAATTAAACTGGAGGGTGTTCCATATGCATTGTATCTGGTGCCAGCAGGACAAGGGTTTTACAATAGATCTTGCTGGTTAGTTACAAGCAGATGTTTTTGTTCCCCAGGGAGTGATGAAAGTGACTCAGAGTGTATCAAGAAGGCAGGGGTGAACGGCTGTCCAATGGATGCCCAGCATCCTGCCAAGAACTACTCACGATTCGTCTCCAAGCGGCGCGGTGGTCAGGGGGCCATCCGAGAGTTCTGTCAGCATGTGGAAATTACCATTGAGAAAGCAAATAATGAAAATAAGCCAAGACCAGAATAGACGACATTCTCTTAAAGGCATCCAGTGCAGTTTTTAGGGCTTGGAAACCCGATTTTTCAAAGTCAATATTCTAGTCACTTATCTACATAAATACATACTGAGTTGAAAACACACTATCCCAATGTATATTGAACATCATGGAACAAATTCCCAAAATTCTGACAAAAAATTGTTACTGGAAGGGCCATTGGCTGATTTTTAGGGTACCTCCCCTAAAATAAAGGACTCTCATTGGGGCTTGTTTCTGCAGTTTTAAATGCCCAAAGTACGAAATACTGGTTGAAATGTGCTAATATCATAAAAATTGCCTTATTCATAATATTTCCAGTTTTGTTGCTCTGAAATCGCATTGGATGCCTTTAAATTTGTAGCTAGCCTTGACGAAGAGAAAGGTAGTGTTCTTCTCAAGTTGATTCTGAAGTTCCCAGTAAATGTTGCTAGTCAACATTTGCAATTGAATACTGCTGTATAAAAAGAAAGGTAGTGTTCTTCTCAAATTGATTCTGCAGTTCCTAGTAAAATTGTACCAGTTGTAACTCTCATGTTTCAGCTTGAAATACCACCTGTATTATGAACTACTAGACTAGTGTGGGTAAAATTGAATAGTGCTAATGTCTTACCAAATGACCTATGTCTTAGCACTGCTCCATGTACTGGGTGCATAAGTCTACACATTACTACCTGTAAGATGCATAAGAAAGAATTGAAAAATGATTACACTGGTAGTGTAATAATATCCTGCAGATTCTGAACAGATGGCAACATGTACAATGGTGCAAAGTCCACATTTCCAATGGACTAAAGGGGAAAGAAATCGAGTATTTCAGGAAAAGTCTGTCTCGGGCAGGTACTATTGACCATAATTTTGACAGTACTGCTATATAGAAAAATGTATAAATTTGTGAATTTACTTCATGATTATACAAAATGTACATTGTCTTTTTATCTGTCTTTTACTTGTTATACCACAAATGGTGGTAATAGAACTGATTGAGAAATTATTGACATAACCTTGTCAGCAAAGGTGAAGAGCCTAATATTTCCCATCAAACATGGCCAAAGAGGAGATATCAGGTACTAATACATGTACTCATGAGGTACTAATACTACATGATACCACATGTAGTATGATAAGATGTGGACTGATGAATCCAGTTGTTTCTGTATGTGTGTACAATTGTTACCTTAAGTTAGATCCTCCCGCAACTACTGTTGCATCGATCAACTTAGTCTAGTTCTGACAGAACTTCTCCAGGTACTTTTGTGTTAGGCCGCAATAGACATGGCTTCTAGTGTATCGAACCCCAATGGAGCCTAGTATACTTCTCTCCAAGATTTGATTTGTTATGATGATACAGATTTAACTGTTTTATCTTCTATGACTTTGTGTTTTAGCAGTAAGCATTGAAGATTAAATATAACCGTCTGAGATTGACCTAAGACTAGTATGTGTCATTAAAGCCTTGTGTCATACAAGTGCTATCAATTTATTACTTGTGAATACAGTAATTGGTCAAATAATGGTTATATCTATAGTATGTACCATCTTTAGAAATGGTTGTTAGATATATCAAGTTTTACAATTTGTGCCATTATATGAATATACAAATGTAATTGACACCGATAGTATTGTTGTTTAGGACATTGTTTTTGTGTAGTACATGTAGTTGTAATGTTGTATTCAAATTTCAAATTTTGCAAATTTCAAACAGACTGAATGTCTAGTATGGTTCAGAATTGCTTTTTATCTTTTTAGTCTGTAAATTTTGGTTCAATGCTTCCTTTTACTACACCATGTTAGATTGTTTCCACATGTTTTCATTTTCTAGCGATTTCCACTATGTACATGTATAGAAAATGCCAAATCTTATGGAAACAGTTAAAATCTATTCTACAATGCAAGTACTAGTATACAGATATATTCTACAATGCAAGAGAGTATATACTTCTTATATCTGCTACTACAATGTAAAATGTATTTCAAAACCAACCACCAATTAATATGCAATTAATATTGTACAACTTAAAATCTCTTGCGCAATAAATTCATTCATGTACATGTGAGACATTGCATATTGATATTTAGTGCTTGCAGTATGAACCACTAAGTCTTGTATAAACACTGTCATAATTCCACCAGGCACCAAGACCTACTCTCCAAGCAGAGGTTGTTGGGGAACGATCGATCGTTAGCTTTTTATATGTGGTCGTTTTTTTTAGTCGCTACCCCCACTACCCGTCGGCCTTCTCTGGCTAATGGATACTGCCTGGACAATTTAATACTGTCTTTTTAAAAATTGCCACCAAAAGGGATCCGCTTGGAGATTACCAAGACCAGCATATTAGGGAAATGGTGAATTTAAGGAGATGTACAATGTCATGTATTACACTGTACATGCTAGCGACGTGGTAGCCAGCGACATTAGGAAGCCTTAGTGATACACACTTTCCATGTCATTGTCATGCATTTACAAAAATGTATATGTTACAAGGGTCTATACACTTTGTTAGTCATCATTTACAATTGAACACTGCTGTATGAGGGCTAAACATTTTCTTACCAAGTTATGGCTTTTTTTGGCATTTGTGGGTGGGAGAAGAAAAACTTTACACGGATCTGTACCCTAAAATTTTGGTATGTGGATTGGTGTAGGCAAATCGAAGGGCAAGGTCGATTATGGACCTCCTATCAGCTGTCTATGGTACTGCAGCAGAACGTCAGTTTTTCACATCTCATGTACTGGAAATGCTTTGTTTTTACTCAGGAGTAGGTTCAGTTCAGGCTATGGTTGTGATCTTTCAATGGACAACAGTTCTTGTACTCAAAAAGAAGTGTTATACAAAGTAGGTTGGGCTAGCTTATACATGTAGCTTTTTTTTGGAACTGCATGGGTCATTTTCTCACAAGTGGAGGTTGAAATATTGCCATGGTTTTTGGCATGTAAGTAGTTTAACATGGTACACAGGCCTGTTCAGTTCCTGCCATCTGTCCTTTGGCTTGGTTTGTCTTTCTCTGAGTCTTTACAAGTACAAGTACAATGTATTGGTCAGATTGAAAATTCACATTACATGTACCTTACCTTACCTGGGCCCTTGGCCCCATGCCTCATAGGCCCCATGCCTCATAGGCCCCATGCCTCATAGGCCACCGACGATTTCCCTCCATCTAGCTCTGAAAATTCACATTACTTAGTTGTAAAATGTATATATACGCGTGTATTAATTACAAACAAGACATTGATCTTGTTGAACACAACTTTATTGTCACAAGCATGTAGAACACAGCTGCAAGTCACATTTTGTCATTCATCTTCATTGAAATGTAACTGATAATGTGGAAATTCAATAACAGTATGGACTCTTATCTGGTACCTATACAGTCATGTAGTTTCAAGGTAAAAGAACTTCTAACACATTTGGGATGTACATGTACAGTGCAGTAATACAGGTTTTAGCACTCTTTTGTTTACTTCACACTTTCTATATATATATGTTACATTGGAGCAAATTAGATCAAGCCTATTTTAATTCTTTTGTATTTTCCCCACTGGTTTTGATATTGATATCCTGTTACTGTATGAAGCAGCATCACTGCACCAGATAACACACTGAAATTGAAAGCTAGTATTCTGTATGCTTGCTCTCCTGCTCGTCTGATGCAGCCTTGACACATTTGGCCATGGTCTGGGAGGCTCGACTGATAGAATCTGTCATAAAGAAGTCCTTAAGTTCCTGCAGAGTTGGCTGCAGGGGTGATGCGCTGATTTTCCCCTCCACTAGACCTGACAGCTCTTGTGCCTGCTTGAAGTAGTTAGCGTCTTCGACGTCTCCGTACCGCACCAGGTTGGGCGAAACTTCCCGCAGCCTCCCTCGGACTTCGTCAAGCGTGTCGTACGGCAGCGTGAGGCCGGCCAGCTCCGACAGCGCCCGCAGGACCTTCCAGTCTTCCCGTGCCATCCCGGGCGGGTTGACGGCCGCTCTGGTCTGCTGGGCGCGGCCCTCCGTGTTTACGTACGTGGCCGTCTTCTCCGTGTACGCCGCCGCTGGCAAGACCACGTCGGCCATAGGTGCTCCCACATCGCCGTGGTGACCCTGGTAAACAACGAAGCAGTCTTTGGGAAGATCTTCACGTGTAACAGCGCCACCGTCCGCGCCCAGCAGGAACAGCACCTTGGGCGGGTTCTCTCGGATGGCGTCCACCCCCGCCTTGTAACCAAGATCCAGCGCTGCCACCTGGCTGGCCACCCTGTGCAGCACGTTCAGAACTCGCCACTCCCCGTCTGCCTGGCTGGTCGTGCGCAGCTTCTGTGCCAGCGCGCTGACGGCCTTGTGAACAGCCGCCCCGTCTCCCCTCTGTAGAGCCTCGCTGCCTACCACCACCATGGGACGTTTGGCGTCTGCCAGGACCTTGGAGTACGGGTGTTTCCCGTCGATGAGGTCCTGTAGAGCGCTGGGAGACTTCCCCAGGTGGGCGTACTCGTACGTCAGGTTGACAGGTGCGCCCAGCACCGCCACCTGGAGATCGTTGTGCAGCCAGCTTTTCCGGACGCGTGTGTTGAAGAGTGGAGCCTCGAAGCGCGGGTTTGTCCCCACCAGCAGCAGCACGTCTGCCTCCTCCACACCTGCGATGGACGTGTTGAGCAGGTAGTTGGAGCGCAGGTCTGTCCCCGCACCATTCATGGGGAAGATCTGGGGGAAACAAAACAAGAAACTACGTAAACGACATGCCGGAAGCGGTACAAAATGGGTCATTAGACCAATATGCTGATGATAGCACGATTCACACACGAGGACACACATTAGAGGACATAAGAACAGAAACCAAAACAGACTTAGAAAGAGTGGCAACATGGTCAGATGAAAACATGCTGAAACTAAATAATGGAAAGACGAAAACGATGCTTGTGGGAACAACAAAGAAAACCAGGCAAGCACCACCTTTGGAGCTGGAGCTAAGGGGACAACGTCTAGAACAATGTCCCTCAGTAAAGCTACTTGGACTTCACCTTGATCAAAACCTCACATACGACAACCACATTGCTCACATAGTTAAGAAGTGCAACAGAAGCTTGGCACAGGTGGGAAGGGTTAAGGACTTACTACCACATCTGCAGAGAATAGCCGTAGTCAACGCCTTAATAATCCCACATATAGACTACTGCTGCTCCGTATGGGGAAACACAACACAGAACAACATACGAAGACTACAGGTGGTCCAGAACAGGGCAGCAAGGCTAGCTCTTGGTTGTGATCGGGATGCACATGTGGACACCATGCTGAAGACATTAGGATGGCTGACTGTCAGGGACAGAATCCAACAGAGAAGCCTTGTCACATTTAAACGAATCATGCTCACCAAACAACCAAAGGCCTTGTACGACAAAATCACATTCCAATCTGAGATCCACAAGTACAGCACACGTTCAACCAGCACAAACAAAATCAGACTACCAAAACCAAAATCAAACTCTCAGAAAAAGCGCTTTATGTACAGGATGTCACACACGTGGAACAACATAGGCAACTAGCAAAGTACTGGATTGTAAATAGTGAATTTGTGTAAAGTTTGCCATGTACTGTTAATTTTGTAATGTTTTTGTACATTTGTAATATATGTATGTAAATGTGTAGACCACAGGAAGAATAGCCTCTTATGAGGCTAATTGTGGATCTGAATAAAACTGAATAAAACTGAAACTGAACTGAAGAATTAACGTCCTTCTCTTTGAGCAGATTCCCAAGTCAAGAACATGTTTCCTACAGAATAGAGCTGAGTATAGGCACATATAGGTTTAGAAACAATTCAATAAGTTAACATGTTCTTCTGAAGTTTGTCAATAATAACAGAAACATTGATGAACTTGACAGTTAAGGGTTAGTTTTTGTTCTTGGAGAATTATCAGACAAACCTAACTAAAGATATTCTACTTTTCATCTCCAGGTAAGTGGAAATAAACTTCACAAGGTGACAAAGAGGGAGCAAAACCAATTAAAAACGCAACAGATTTTTAGGGTACATGTAGTTAGCACTGTCAGTCTGTAACACAATCACACTTTCCTGTCTCTGGAACCCATGGGTAGTGATGCATTATGACCTAAACCCAATTTTAGGTTCAGGTCCGGATTCAAGTCCAGAGGTTTAGGTTCAGTTCCGGACTTGAAAGTCTGGACCTAAACCCATGGCATATACAAAATTGCATGTTGTCAACCTTGCAATGTTGTCTGGGTGAAACTTTGGCCACATAACATGGAGGCCGGTACTTGACGATGCCCGATGGCAATGTTTTCTTCGTTTTGCAGCAAAGATTTTACAATCTACGGAAGGTTTTAGGTGGTTTGGAAATAAAAGGGGTATGTGAAATGGTCCTTTATGGTAATAAGTCCGGACTTGGTTCTCGAGTTTTAGGTTTTTTTTGGACTTGAACCTAAACATTCTTACAAGTCCGGATCCTAGTCCAGTGAACAGGCCTAGGTACGCAGCTACCAGCTACATGTATTCAAGCATTTTAGGCCACAAATACCATATAATAATCAATGTAACTTTATACAGGTACGAAACCGGTACTTAAGGATTAGGTACTTTGGACCTGTACCTAATATTTGCAGCCCTACACACTGAAGATCCAAGATGCACAAAATGAGACCTACCTCCTCTGTGCAGAGTGCTTCACTGCCCAGCCTGTTGAGTAGGTCCTTCAGGGCGATCAGAGCTTCAGCGTCCACCTGCCCCCCCACGACGGCCCCCACCTCCTCCCCCCGCACACCGTGTAGCCGGCCCGCGGTCCTCAGCAGGGCGTCCTCCCACGTACACGGCCCCAGGCTCCCGCTATCGTCCTTCATCATGGGCTGGGTCAGGCGCTGTCGCTTCAGACCGTCGTACGCAAACCGTGTCTTGTCGGATATCCACTCCTCATTGATGTCCTCGTGTAGGCGAGGGAGGATCCGCATCACTTCACCAGACCTGGGGGACAAGAAGGAAGGTGTGAGTTTCAGTTCAGTTTCAGTTTATTACGATACCCTTTAGCCCGTTCAGGCTAATCTTCCAGGGCTCCTCACACAATTTCCCCCCCCCCATACAAATATACACATATGACTACAAATTTACATACACGTTGAGGTCACACGTCAGACAAGGTACTAATTATAGCTAAAATCATTGAACAAGCAAATTATCGGCTAAGTGTAAAACTAATATTACCATTACTAAACATTTCAATATTATTATTGGCTAAGTGTAAAACTAAGTGTAAAACTAATATTACCATTTCTAAAAGATTTCAATATACAACTATCATCGAGCAATTGTACACTATATGTATGCAACTTAATGGTTTTAATTCTCATCGGATACAACCTTAACCTCATTTGGTAGTACATTCCACAGCTTCACACAGCTCCCTGTGACAGGGAAAATCTTACTTCTTAGTGCAGGGCTCGAAATATATTTTTGGGAATACATGTAGGTGCACTGGTGCACCCAACATACAATATTAGGTGCACACATTTTTTGGGTGCACCATATAAAAGAAGACCTAATTTACAGATCTTACTGCTCCTCTTGTAAGCTTGAATCTGAAATGGGAGCTTCAAATTCTTACACAAGTAGTACAACAAAGATTTTATTATTTTTCTGACACTTAGATGTCAAGAATATTTTGTATACTATTATAAATTTAATATGTACAAAAATATCTACCAAAATATTTGGGTGCACCAGTGCACCCACAGAAAAATAATGGGTGCACAGCTCCAATTTTGGGTGCACTTAGGTGCACATGCACCCAGTATTTTGAGCCCTGTAGTGCAAAGAAGGATTAAGCCAATTTGATTTGTTGGTTCTTGAATTTTCTTCAGAAAAAATTTCAAAAGGCAGGGCTAAAAAAACAAATAAAAACAGACGTAGGCATCCTATGATAGCCAAAAAAGCTATGATCATAGATAGCCATGAAGTCAACATTCCTGGCTGGTTTGTAGTTCAAACAATGAATTTCAAACTTTTAATCAAACCAATGTATTGGTAGATTTACAAAAACTGTAACACCTTTAAAGAGAAGGGACTTCCTTCATCTGTTGGGGCCAAAATATCAGCATTTTGGAGTTAATTCAGAGGCTGAAATGTTCTTTTTTTTCAAATCATCCAAATAGTTGCTTCCTCTACAGTTGTGTTGAACATTTACCGACCTAGTACTGACTACAATGTTGCTGCCCACAGCATCCATCACATCAATGGTTTCTGTCTTCCTGGTTTCCCACGGTCTGGCGGTGAAAGCGTACGGTTTGGACGTGAGCGCTCCCACCGGACACAGGTCAATCACGTTCCCTGACATCTCCGACTTGAACAGTTTCTCAACATATGTGCCGACCTGAGCAAAAAAAACATTTATTTATCAAATGCTGAACTTTCAAAGGCAAGCAGTGCAATTACAGGATTTTTAAGTCAACTTTCTCCTCATTTTTATCATAAATTTTATGTACATGTACTTGACTACCTCTGCAGTGTACAGAGAATCTGCCAGGTGGTGCTTGAGTATTGCATGTACTGCTCTGCCTGCCTCCTGGGTTAGCTTTGTATTCTTTAGAGATGTTCTTGGCTGCCTACACACTCAGTCAGATAGCTCTGACTCTTCCCATTTTCCATGTGACAACTTTAAGGCATCCAATGCACTTTCAGGGTGGCAAAACATAAAATATTCTGAAATGTGTCTGATATTGATATTTACTGCTACATTTTGTACAAGTATATTGACTAAGAGTCCATGTGACTGACATTAGTATCCAAGAGCAAGTTGCTTTTAACTTTTTATCTTATGTTGCAAATTAAAGTTTTGATGGACTGTAACTTAATTATGTTGCAATCCTAATTAAATCGAGTGTTGTGGATCAACCATTCCAAAAGAATATAAAACTTCAGGAAAAAGCTTAATTACTTTGTTGATTTATTGAAATTGTAACGATACAATACATGTGGGACAAACGCAGCTGTTGCTTTTGTTGTGTCACACACATAGAAACAAATACAGGACAGGACCCTACTGCGACACCACATTATATTGTTGCACATTAGTTTACTGAGTTCCCCACCTGCATGTCCCCACCACGCCCTGTTGTGCCCAGGTCATCCACACCTGCTATCTCACTGGCAAACCTGTTATACAGGACAAACACACATTTTTAATACTGATGCTTTTACAGTGTTACACACTAATACATTGCTACTCAAGACTAATAAGCTCCTATAATTTCAGTGTGCAAAATACCCAGTTGCCCCGGGCCACCAAATTTTACTTTGGGCAACCTATTTTTGAACCTAGGTAGCCCAGTGTGCTACCTGAATTTTAAGAATGCCCCCCCCCCCCCAAAAAAAAAATCATGCCCAATTGGCTTGCACCACTGTATCTGGCAGATGCTTTTTAATTTTAAGTATGAATGTCTATTACTAGTACCATCAGTTAACTAAGTGCTGTTAGAAATATTGTCAAAGGCTTATGTATATATGTAATATTACTTAATTTAAGGAAAGTAGTAACTTACAGGTGGGGCAACCTATAATTCTGATGGGCAACCTAATTTTTGCCATAGGTTGCCCACTGGGCCCACTGGGCAACCTGGTTCAAAAAAGTATTTTGTACACTGTTATATGCATTTGTGCTAGTCTTTTGGTATGAAATGTGTTGTAGTTGTGCAGTTCAGTAGCAGTAGAAAAGATTTGTTTGAGACATGTGCTTACCTGATACACCTGGTACAGTGGATACAGCGAGTCATGATGGTTTTGACCAGAGGTCCGATGTTTTTGTCTTCGACGGCACGTTTCCCGGAGAAGGCGTTGTCAGTAAAACGACTTCTGTCACTGCCAAACGTCATGGACTGGTCCTGCAGGTCACACTCCCCTGGGGACACAACAACATGGCTGTTTTTTTGTTGTTTTTGTAAAAAAGTTTGCTCAGTGCAAGACAACAAGGGCCACTTCTTGGCACTGAACAAACTCTCACTCAACTCTCAGTAGCGTGCATAGTCCAGTGGTTAGCGATCCTGCTTCTGGACTAAGAGGTTGGGAGTTCGAATCCCGGCTGATGTCGCTCACCCGACATGCATGCTACTGTTTAGGGTCGCAGTACTTCGGACGGGACGTTTAGCCGTGGTCCACTGTTCATTGTGCTTGTCGAAAAGAGCTAGGGGAATTTACCCCAGTACAATGAACCTGTAAATACTGTACATAGCGTCTGTCTTCTCTGTCACGACCAGTGGAAGATTAGCTCTTTATTGAGCTAAACTGGTTCCACTTTTCACTGTAGCAGCATTTCTTCTCCATAAGTCAGAAACATCAAGCGTAGACAAGCTTGACTGACTGGCTAGGAAGGCTGCTGAGGAAATTCCCTACCCCATTGCAGCCCCAAATGGTTTGATCCACTCACACAGAAAAGGATGGTACTCATGATCACATACTCTTTTTTATATTTTTGCAATACCTGATTGAAAATACAACTTACAAAATATGCCAAAAAACAGTTACTCAAGCAACTGGATATGATTTTGAAAACGTCAGACGTTTCAGCTAGTATCCACTAGCTTTCGTCAGTGACTGAGAGACCAGAGGGGAAAGCAGGTTTATATACACAACCTGTTGATTGATATGCAAATAAAGTGAAGACAAATTTTTGGAAGTCGAAAAAGGAACAAAAGTCGGACAAGTCAAGACAAGATGATGCAAATTAGTCTGAAAGCTCCTGTTATACAGGACAGGAGCTTAAGTCCATATCCAGTTGCTTGAGTAACTGTTTTTTGGCATATCGTATTACCTGGATGTCTAACCTTCATCGACGTAACTTACAAAATAATACAATTTACAAAAAGATCATCTAACCAAAAATCAATAAAATCTGTCAAGTCCGTTACAGAGCTCTGTGAACACACAGGCATGACCTAAATCAGTACCTTCCAGATTTCTCGGGTCCTTAGACATATTACTTAAACTCTACTTTACTCAGACTCATTGTTATGTTTACCGAAGGAAAACATATTGTTTTTACTCAGTTTCTTCCTCCTCCTCTTCTGTTCCAAACACTAATCTCTGACCTGACCAATGCTATGATTTATTGACGTCTGTCACCATGGTGACTGGTGTTGGGTTACATAATGTTGCAATTTCATCGTCTGCTCTACTTCTGTCACCATCTACTCGTAGTACGTGTATGCGAATGTGTTTGAGTAAAAATTAACAGGGCAGACCATGTCCGAAGGTAAACATTATGCATTTGCTTTGCAAATGTTACTTCTCTAGTTTTGAAATATGTCAGAAAACAGGGAAAAGGACTACATTAAGCCCTGTCCTATTTATCAATAGTTGAGATAGTATAAGAAGTTACTCACTTACTAAAATATGATATTTTAGTGATGGAATGTACTAGAAGAAATCTACACCCCTACTTCTTACTAAATTATTGTCTCTCTCACCTCCCTGGTCACAAATGGGACAGTCCAGCGGATGATTGACCAATAGGAACTCCATGACTCCTTCCCGCGCCTTCTTGGTCATGTCCGAGTCCGTTTTGATCTTCCAGCCCTTCATGACGGGCATGGCGCAGGCCGCCACCGGTTTGGGCGAGCGCTCCACCTCAACCAGACACATCCGGCAGTTACCTGGGACAAGAAAATACCAAGGGGCATTGGACACACATTGGACGGGGAACATGCAGCTGTGCCTCCACTTTGGGAAGAAACTGTTGAACAGTGCGTTCTTCAAGAATATCCTGTATACTATCATACATTTGAGATGTACAAAAATACCCACAGAAATATTTGGGTACACCAGTGCACCCACAGAAAAAAAATGGGTGTTCAGCTTCAATTTTGGATGCACTACCCAGTATTTCAGCCCTGATCTAGCTGTGAAACATATCAGGCACTAGAACAGACCTGCGATGGACAGCCTGTCGTGGTAACAGAAGCGGGGGATCTCCACGCCCACCATGGCGGCCGCCTGCAGCACCGTCGTACCGGGGTCCACAAGTACCCGCTTGTCATCAACAAACACCTGTAACACGAACAAGGTCACGGTCAATCACAATACATGTAGTGTAACAGTGGGTGGTTTATAATTATAGGCGCTACCAACTGACCCGGCCAACGGGTCTAGACCTTTTAGCCGAGTGGTTAGAGCGTCTGGTTATGAAACTCAGGTGCCCGGGAGATCGTGGGTTTGAACCCCGGCCCGGGACCAGAAGGGTTTTTACTGTCTCCTCCTGTTTCTTATAGTGGTTCCCACACCGGCCCTGGGAGTTCTGGCAAAGAGTGCCGTTCCAGGGATGTCGAATTCGGAAGATTCGAGGATGAATCTTGAAAAGAAAAGGGGAAGTAGTGTAACAGTGGGGGGTTTATAGGCGCTACCAACTGATCCGGCAAACGGGTGTAGACCTTTTTGGCCGAGTGGTTAGAGCGCTCTGGTGCCCGGGGGCCGTGGGTTCGAACCCCTGCCCGGGACCAGAAGGGTTTTTACTGGCTCCTCCTGTTTCTTACAATACATTGACTTTACAAACGAAGATACTGCTCCTGGGTATTCTACTGTTATTTATTACTCTAAGGCCACAGCAAATAAATTTTATGGATGACATCCTCCGCAAACAAATCTAATGCAAGCGGCTGAAAAAAAAAACCAAGGTGGGCCCGAAAAAACAAGGTTCCTACATTTTAAAATTTTGACTATCATTGTACAATTCTTTTTTTTTTTCAGTGGGAACATCACATATACACATAATTGATTTTTCGGTATTTCCTAGCCTCCTGTGCAGGCCCCGCGGCGGTGGAGAAGAGTTTTTAACGCATTATTTTAATACAGCCGGCCATCCTACATAGCCGCCGAGAGAAGGTTGCTTTCCGCCCACGGGGCCTGCTCCCATTCGGCAAGAAAAAAGGGAATGGTGATTAGAAAAGTCTTTCAAAGGGCTCATTAACATGCCCGCGACGAGCAATTCACATGCCCGCGACGCGTAATTCACACCCGTCCGCAAATTATCTGCGGCAGCGAGAGCGCGTAAGGCAGGCCAATCAAAAAAATCCAAAACTTGTAACGTGTTACATGTATATAGGTGTTTACTTATTCGACTTGTTGAAATTCATCAGAGATATTATCGAGTAGTACGCTTCGGATCTTCAGCACATGAAAGTGGATCGTAAGAGGGGGAGGGGGCATATGAGATCGCAAAAATTGCTACCGGTAGTATCGCAAATGTGACCCTTTCTCAATTGGGAAGATCCCCGGATGTCTTTGGCCGCCAGCTCGCCTCTTTCCCTCGCGTTCATGGCGATCGACAAGCCAGGCAACACGGTAAGATTTTGTTTATTTTTTTCAAACAAACAGTGAACCAGTTGACCGTTAGAAAGTTGTCCAGCCATGCCCACGGGGGCGTGACAACGCCGCGCCTCGGCCATTGTCGGCTGGCGGAGGGCGCTCCGGGGTGCGGAAACTTCGCAAGTCCATAACAATTTATCTAAAGTGATTTTTAATTCCCTTTTTTCTTGCCGAATGGGAGCAGGCCCCGTGGGCGGAAAGCAACCTTCTCTCGTCGGCTATGTAGGGTGGCCGGCTATATTAAAATAATGCGTTAAAAACTCTTCTCCACCACCGCGGGGCCTGCACAGGAGGCTAGGTATTTCCTAGGTGCAAAATTGCACATTCAAAAAATTTTTAGGTGCAAATCTGGAAAACCATGTGCATTTTCCACATTGCACCTGGGTATTTCTAGTCCTAGCCCTGTAAAAGTACACCAAAAATTGTGATTTACAGTATCTTTAAAATTTAAGGACATTATTTTAATTTCATGCGCATACAGCCATCATACGCCTGCGCGAAGTACCAGAGCAAAAAGCACCAGTGAGGACAAAACTATCAACGCACCACGAAGAGAAAAGCACCTAGCGACTACGTCTAGCGAGAAAAATCACAGTGCATGGGGAGGTCGGGTTTCTGCTATTTACATATCAGAAAAGTATTCTCAACTGCGTCTGTAGAAGTGACGTGTTATGAGCGGAGTTCTCTCACGACGTCGCGTTGAACGGGTTATTATCGGCAAAGTGTCTTCAAATGTACATTTCCTGACCGTTCAACGACTCTTTTCCGATGGGTTCTGAATTTCGGATACAATGCCGATTGTTTTCCGACGATATGTATCGGATTTACAACGGGTACTTTCTCCCACAGGATCCCGTCGCCGGTCGCCTAGGCAACAAGTAACAAACCGCTGGCAGAGGGGGTTTCCCGGCTTGGATATTGCCATGGCGACACTCAAGATTGACACATCGACTCACGTGTCACCATGTCACCATGGGAAGGTCACATGGCCGTCTTGACGAATACATTACGCAGTTCTGAATGAATGGGTTGGGGACATTCTACCCTTTGCAACTACACTTACTAGTTGTACTACTAATTTTCCCCACAGGATCATCATATATTCGGAGAGTGTTTTTTTCCCTATTTTCCTTCCAATTTTACTGAAATCCCCTTGTAAGTAGCATATATTCTTCTTGTAACGTCACAATCGTACGTTTTATATATGTAATTACACGTCTTCATTTTCAAAAGTGCAATCTGCAGGATTAAAGGTTTAGTTGAGTTTGTTAAATGATTCTTACATTTATATGTGAGAATTATTCAATTCAATGGTCGTGTGCAAAATAAAAAAGTCCATACAATGAAGCTGGGCACGAACGCACGGACTACGAGCCACCGCCGTACGGCATGTGCCAATGATGACTTATGAACACAATACAACAATTTCTATGGTAGCTCCGTCTTTAGGACTCCTGAAACATGTACAAGAAACTGGAACATAAGGGAATCACACAATAATTTTTATCAATCATGACAATAATAGCATAGCATGGGATTCGAACTGGCGCCGTTCTGGCAGCCACGTATCGCAAAGCAAGGCAAGGAGGCAGCGACTCTACCGACTGAGCCACTCGCGCGCGCGCTACAAATGACGGTCGCCGTGTTCAACTTGAAGAACAAAGCGCAATACAGAATGACATGATAAACGTCGCATATGGCATACAAGATAAACCTCAGGAATAAATACTAACTATTATACGACATCGCTGAATTTCAAACATTTGTTACTTTCCATTTCCTTTGAAGAAACTCGAACCGCCACGTCAATAGTGTAATATTTGCACAAGCAAAGTACGGAGTTCGCCATGGCTCAGCGGGATGATTGCAAGAACATTGGTGAATATTGCGAGATCCAGAGGTCGTAGGATCGTATCCCGACACAGATCTTTTCTTTATATCTTTTGTTTTTCCTCCTCCTTATCTCTTTTTATGCCTTCCTCTGAATGAATTTTTTATACTTATCAATTATAAATTACGAGAAATTTCTATCACACCGACAAAGGGATTGTCTCTCCCAAGTGTTGTTTGTACTTTTACAGGGTAACCTTACAGTTTGATTTGATTTGATTAACAATGCACTACACGTGGTACAC